>NC_091356.1:7358686-7378686 GCF_038502225.1 Cherax quadricarinatus | reverse complement strand
CCAGTCCGATGACATTCTTCTTTGCAAATATACAGGGTCTAAAGCCAGCAACAAACAACAAAATACCTTTCATCCGTGGACTGCTTGCAGAGGCAAAGGCAATGTTCGCGGCTTTCACTGAGACCCACATAAAGGATCACTTGGACAACGAAATATGGATCCCAGGTTACAACCTATACAGATGTGACAGAGTAAACAGGCAAAAGGGGGGGGAGGGGGTTGGCATGTACATTGCAGAGTCACTTGTTTGCACAGAACTGCTAAATGCCTCAAATGATGTAGTGGAAGTTTTAGCAGTAAAGGTCGAGAACCAAAACCTAATCATTGTGGTAGTCTACAAGCCTCCGGATGCAACATCCCAGCAATTCCAGGAACAGCTGTTAAAAATTGACCACTGTCTGGAAAATCTTCCAGCTCCTGCACCCAACATCTTGCTCCTGGGAGATTTCAACTTAAGGCACCTAAAATGGAGGAATATAGCAAATAATATTGTTGCAGTAATAACACCAGGAGGCAGCTCTGATGAAAACTCACACTCACACGAGCTTTTAAATCTCTGCACAAAATTCAATTTAAACCAGCAAATAATAGAGCCTACTAGACTGGAGAATACACTAGACCTCATCTTCACTAACAATAATGATCTGATAAGAAATGTCACCATATCAAAAACAATATACTCAGATCACAACATAATAGAGGTTCAGACATGTATGCGTGGAGCCCCAGACCGACATAATGAGACTAGTCACGAGGGAGCATTCACCAAATTCAACTTCAATAACAAAAACATAAAGTGGGACCAAGTAAACCAAGTCCTAACCGATATAAGCTGGGAAGATATACTAAGCAACACAGACCCCAACTTATGCCTAGAACAGATTAACTTGGTGGCACTCGATGTATGCACAAGGCTTATTCCTCTAAGAAAAAGGAGGAGTAGATGTAAACTAGAAAGAGACAGGCGCTCCCTTTACAGGCGACGGAAAAGAATAACAGAGCGGCTAAAAGAGGTCAATATATCTGAAATGCGTAGGGAGACACTGGTCAGAGAAATAGCAAGCATCGAACTTAAGCTAAAGGAATCTTATAGGAGTCAGGAATCGCGGGAAGAACTAAAAGCCATAAATGAAATCGAAAGAAACCCAAAGTATTTCTTCTCCTATGCCAAATCAAAGTCGAGAACAACGTCCAGTATTGGGCCCCTACTTAAACAAGATGGGTCCTACACAGATGACAGCAAGGAAATGAGTGAGCTACTCAAGTCCCAATATGACTCAGTTTTTAGCAAGCCGCTAACCAGACTGAGAGTCGAAGATCAAAATGAATTTTTTATGAGAGAGCCACAAAATTTGGTTAACACAAGCCTATCCGATGTATCCTGACGCCAAATGACTTCGAACAGGCGATAAATGACATGCCCATGCACTCTGCCCCAGGGCCAGACTCATGGAACTCCGTGTTCATCAAGAACTGCAAGAAGCCCCTATCACGAGCCTTTTCCATCCTATGGAGAGGGAGCATGGACACGGGGGTCGTCCCACAGTTACTAAAAACAACAGACATAGCCCCACTCCACAAAGGGGGCAGTAAAGCAACAGCAAAGAACTACAGACCGATAGCACTAACATCCCATATCATAAAAATCTTTGAAAGGGTCCTAAGAAGCAAGATCACCACCCATCTAGAAACCCATCAGTTACACAACCCAGGGCAACATGGGTTTAGAACAGGTCGCTCCTGTCTGTCTCAACTATTGGATCACTACGACAAGGTCCTAAATGCACTAGAAGACAAAAAGAATGCAGATGTAATATATACAGACTTTGCAAAAGCCTTCGACAAGTGTGACCATGGCGTAATAGCGCACAAAATGCGTGCTAAAGGAATAACAGGAAAAGTCGGTCGATGGATCTATAATTTCCTCACTAACAGAACACAGAGAGTAGTCGTCAACAGAGTAAAGTCCGAGGCAGCTACGGTGAAAAGCTCTGTTCCACAAGGCACAGTACTCGCTCCCATCTTGTTCCTCATCCTCATATCCGACATAGACAAGGATGTCAGCCACAGCACCGTGTCTTCCTTTGCAGATGACACCCGAATCTGCATGACAGTGTCTTCCATTGCAGACACTGCAAGGCTCCAGGCGGACATCAACCGAATCTTTCAGTGGGCTGCAGAAAACAATATGAAGTTCAACGATGAGAAATTTCAATTACTCAGATATGGTAAACACGAGGAAATAAAATCTTCATCAGAGTACAAAACAAATTCTGGCCACAAAATAGAGCGAAACACCAACGTCAAAGACCTGGGAGTGATCATGTCGGAGGATCTCACCTTCAAGGACCATAACATTGTATCAATCGCATCTGCTAGAAAAATGACAGGATGGATAATGAGAACCTTCAAAACTAGGGAGGCCAAGCCCATGATGACACTCTTCAGGTCACTTGTTCTATCTAGGCTGGAATATTGCTGCACACTAACAGCACCTTTCAAGGCAGGTGAAATTGCTGACCTAGAAAATGTACAGAGAACCTTCACGGCGCGCATAACGGAGATAAAACACCTCAATTACTGGGAGCGCTTGAGGTTCCTAAACCTGTATTCCCTGGAACGCAGGCGGGAGAGATACATGATTATATACACCTGGAAAATCCTAGAGGGACTAGTACCGAACTTGCACACGAAAATCACTCACTACGAAAGCAAAAGACTTGGCAGACGATGCAACATCCCCCCAATGAAAAGCAGGGGTGTCACTAGCACGTTAAGAGACCATACAATAAGTGTCAGGGGCCCGAGACTGTTCAACTGCCTCCCAGCACACATAAGGGGGATTACCAACAGACCCCTGGCAGTCTTCAAGCTGGCACTGGACAAGCACCTAAAGTCGGTTCCTGACCAGCCGGGCTGTGGCTCGTACGTTGGTTTGCGTGCAGCCAGCAGCAACAGCCTGGTTGATCAGGCTCTGATCCACCAGGAGGCCTGGTCACAGACCGGGCCGCGGGGGCGTTGACCCCCGGAACTCTCTCCAGGTAAACTCCCAGGTAAACTCCAGGTAAACTTGAAGTACCTTAGTGTTTTTCCTTGTTGTGTGCAACATATAAGCAGTTTAAAACTTGTGTTACACTTCACAATTATCTTGTGTTCACAGTATTGCAGTGAAGTAATTCAGTAATTTATTACCTTGTATTCTGCATCACAACTCAGTGTTGTCTGTTATATTTTCCTCCCAGTATTTGTGTATTCTTGTTTTGTTTTCTCTGTGTGTGTTGAACTTTTTTTGAGTTCATATTTTTTTCCTGTAGCCAGTGTCTAATTTGTCTTATTTCCACAGACAATAGTGCCATTGTTTTGTGCAAGCAAGAAACTATTTTTCAAAGTTTTCACACATCAAGTTTCATAGCAAGAAAATTCTAGTATTGTGTTTATGTTGATGTGTTGTGTTCTGCATCACTGTAAGTGTTGTGTTCTGCATCACTGTAAGTGTTGTGTTCTGCATCACTGTAAGTGTTGTGTTCTGCATCACTGTAAGTGTTGTGTTCTGCATCACTGTAAGTGTTGTGTTCTGCATCACTGTAAGTTTTGTGTTCTGCATCACTGTAAGTGTTGTGTTCTGCATCACTGTAAGTGTTGTGTTCTGCATCACTGTAAGTGTTGTGTTCTGCATCACTGTAAGTGTTGTGTTCTGCATCACTGTAAGTGTTGTGTTCTGCATCACTGTAAGTGTTGTGTTCTGCATCACTGTAAGTGTTGTGTTCTGCATCACTGTAAGTGTTCAAACTTTTTTTGTTCTGTGTTTTAGCACCTATTATTTTTCATGTTTCATTGAACAAATTCACTCTTAGTGAAATTTTTAAGTTCTTCTTTTAAAGTAAATTGTTCTTTTGCTTGCTAAGTGTTGCTTAAGTTGCAGTCAAGAGTTAAAGTGTTCACTCAGTTCATTTCTTGATAATAATATTTTCTTTTTTTGTAAACAGTGTTTTCTTGTGTGTGTAATATTTTTTTTATTATTATTGCACATTGACTCATTTTGCAATAATTCTTGTGCAAACATTGTGTTCTCATTAAAATTTTTCTTGCAGAAATTTTAAGTATTGTTGTGCAATAATCTTGATTAGCAATTGTTATTTGCAATATTACTACAGTTTATTTCAGTGCAGTTGCTTATGCTCTGTTCTGTGCATAATATTTTATTCTTTCTGTGACATTTTATTTTATTTCAGTGAATTGTTACCCAGTTTGTTTTATTTTGCACAAGCTTCATTGAGTCCATTTTATCATTTGCGATTCGATTTCTGCTCCAGGAAGATCTTATTCTGACTGTGAAGCCACCAGCACCCATTAGTGACTTTGTAATGAGCCAAGAATTACTGTATCGAACAGCCAAGTTAGGTACTCCAAGTAGAAGAGTGTACCAGTTAGTAATTCCACAGTCACTAGTGAACGTAGCTCTACAGCTAGTTCACGATGCACCAGGTGTTGCACACCCTGGTATGGATCGTTCTGTGAAACAAGCCAGAATGAAGTACTTTTGGCCACGTATAGCAACTGTCATTTCAGAGTATGTTAAGAAATGTAGTGTTTGTATGCAGCATAAAGGAAATGTCAATGGTCCTAATCCAATCCAGGTGTACCCAACCACTAGCGAACCATGGGAAAGAGTTGCCCTTGATTTGTTAACCAATTTTAAGTGTTCCCTCCAAGGCAACAAACATCTGTGTGTTATGGTAGACCATTTCACCAGATATTGCGAGTTAGTTCCTATTGCAGATAAGACTGCAGAGACAGTAGCTAAAGCGTTTAAAGAACGCATTATCTGCAGGCATACCACCCCTAAGTTCTTAGTAACAGATAATGGAGGTGAATTCTGTAATGAGATTCTTGAAAATTTGTGTACTTTGTACAAGATCTCTAAATCCACCATTGTTCCTCATCATCCTGCCAGCAATGGGTTAGCTGAACGAACCAATAAGAAAGTACTTGATGTTTTGAGAGCCACTATCAACCCCAAGAGTGAAACTTGGGATGAAGTTATACCAGATGTTCAATGTGCCATATATTCTGCTTACAATGCTTCCATAGGTGATACTCCACATTATGCATTGTATGGTGTAGACAAGCGTTTACCCTATGAGTTGTTATATTCCACTACGAAACCCAATTACAACCCTGATGATTTATAGCAACTCGTACCAGCATAGCTCAGAGTGTTTTTAGAAGAATCCATGAAACACTTCATAAATCAACAGCAGAATTTACTAGAGTAACTAATAGCCGTGCTAAGCCATCAAAAGTTAAAGTAGGTTCGAGAGTAATGCTGACAAATTTCAACAAAACATCTGAAATGCCTAAGCTCGATCAAAAGTTTGTTGGCCCTTATCGAGTTGTAGAACATATCTCTGGTAATAAGTATAGGGTTAGAGAAATTAGTGCTGGTAAGTACAAAGAATCGCATTTAGATCATATGAAATTAGTATGCAATGTTGATATTGCTACCCAGACTAATGTGACAGATGCTGAAAATCTTCTTGACTCTGTACCCTCTACCTCAAATACGCAGTCAGATATTCAACATGAATGTCATTACTCCTTGCGTACTCGACAAGTAGTGAGAAACCCACAAGTATCTTTTGTAGATACTCGTTCAGATCTCCCTCAGTCAAGGTATGTGTTAGCCATTGCAGAGGAATTCGATCCTCCCAGAGATGATAACCATTCTGCATATGTAAACCTCACCCTCACAGAATTGGGTTTAAATGTACATAGCCTGTATAATTAGATGTCCAAGATGAAGGAAATTGTCAACTGTTTGTTATTAACTGATCAGTTTTTCAGAATTTTTTTTTTTCGTGTTCACGTTCCCTCCATATTCTGAGAATTTGACAGTAATGATCTGAGTGCACACCAGATGCCTTTGCTGTTAATTTCACCTTGTATATATTTATTTATTCTTCCTCAGAATCCGTAAAGTGCATGAATACAGATCGATTGATCAGTTCCATCCATATTGTACCACGATTTCTTATAGTTTGTAATGCATTACGTTAAAACTGATTACGTTAACACCTATTACGTAAAACTCATTTTGTTAACATCCATTATGATACCATCCATTAGTTCTAAGTTATATATGAAGTTGTTATTGTATAGAATCAGCCCAGAACCACCTTCCTGTTCAGCCTATAGCATAGTAGTGTATGTCGGGACGACATACGTAACATGACCGAGCTGTCAGCATAGTTGCTGATCCCCTTATATGTGTTGTATAGCGTATCATAGTACCATCCATGTGCTTTATATAGAAGATCCATAGGCCGAGTGACTGATTGATGTCACGAGATACAGCATGAGTGAGTGAGACAAGCTGCCTCCCTCTTAGTCGACGCATAGGCATAATAGGAGGCAGGACACAGCAGGCTGGGCTCCATCTCCCATTACCACAGTCTGACAATATAACGTTACCATCCAACAAGTGAGTTTATCTTATCCATCAATCTCCTACCGAACCCCACACGACAATAACTCTTAGCTCTGGGACTAGTCTTGTTGCAAACCTTTGCACTTTCTCTAGTTTCTTTACGTGCTTGGCTAGGTGTGGGTTCCAAAATGGTGTCGCAAACTCCAATATGGGTATAACGTACACGGTGTACAGGGCCCTGAACGATTCCTTATTAAGATGTCGGAATGCTGTTCCGAGGTTTGCTAGGCACCCATATGCTGCAGCAGTTATTTGGTTAATTTGCGCTTCAGGAGATGTGCCTGGTGTTATACTCACCCCAAGATCTTTTTTCTTGAGCGAGGCTTGTAGTCTCTGGCCCCCCTAGACTGTACTCCGTCTGCGGTCTTCTTTGCCCTTCCACAATCTTCATGACTTTGCACTTGGTGGGGTTGAACTCCAGGAGCCAACTGCTGGACCAGGTCTGCAGCCTGTCCAGATCCCTTTGTAGTTCTGCCTGGTCTTCGATCGAGTGAATTCTTCTCATCAACTTCACGTCATCTGCATGTGTGTGTGTGTGTGTGTGTGTGTGTGTGTGTGTGTGTGTGTGTGTGTGTGTGTGTGTGTGTGTGTGTGTGTGTGTGTGTGTGTTTTCATTCATGGCTTCATGGAGTCACCAGCATCAGCTGGGCGACTAACAAGGAGCATCATTTGAATCTCTCTGTCACGTCAAGTCTCTCTCTCTCCTCACTTTTCTACTTATTTCTTACGGCTCGTCATCATCATTGCTCATCTTCGTTATCCTTAACCATTAGTCTTAATCCGCGTCTCTAATCGTCCCTTTTCCCCTGTTCCTACTTTATCAAATTAAATATACACTCTGCTTTTTTATCTCAGTGTAATGTGTAAGTCTTAATAATGGAAGGGTCAGTGTGATAGTTGTTTTAACACATGTACAACACTGTGAACAAAGAGGCACAATATTGTGGCTGGAACAATGCATAATATTGTGACTGGAACAATGCACAATATTGTGACTGGAACAATGCACAATATTGTGACTGGAACAATGCACAATATTGTGACTGGAACAATGCACAATATTGTGACTGGAACAATGCACAATATTGTGACTGGAACAATGCACAATATTGTGACTGGAACAATGCACAATATTGTGACTGGAACAATGCACAATATTGTGACTGGAACAATGCACAATATTGTGACTGGAACAATACACAATATTGTGACTGGAACAATACACAATATTGTGACTGGAACAATGCACAATATTGTGACTGGAACAATGCACAATATTGTGACTGGAACAATACACAATACTGTGACTGGAACAATACAATACCAGCACTTTGAAGCTCACGACGACGTTTCGGTCCGAAACATCGTCAGAAGCTTCTATGTTCGGTTGGTAGCGCACTCAACTCGTACACTGAGGTCCGTGGTTCGATCCCCGGTACGGGGATCTCACTGTATGGGCGAAACTTTTCGCCCACACAGTGGGAATCTTCAGTCATACAGAAACAAAATGAAAATGATGTGATCAGTCCATCAATTTCGTAGTAGTAGCCTTGTTACGAGTCTTTGCTAGAAGTTATGTATATTTAGCCAAAGAAGAAAACGCATTCACCATCACTCGTATATTAGCTTGTGTTTTCAAAAGGGCACAGACGCCATAATCCACTACACCGTAACATCCCACCAGGTTTTTCAGAATTCATGTTTATCCTGTTTCCTTGAATCTCCTCGTGCGGCATTCCAACAGTACGTTAAATCGTAAAACAAAAACTTGTTTCCACTAACTCTGATGAAACATGATCATATAAGTATTCTTGATACTCGAGTTTCCTACCTCTCAGAACTTTTTTCACACCTTTCGATCCTACCTGCAACATCTCTCACACCTTATTCTATCCACCTTAAATTTATGTGCAATCTTAATCAACCAGTCTTGTTCCATCTCATGACTAAAACATGTCAACAACTCATCTCCTGCTATTTGAATTACATTTTTTCTAACACCGAACCTTCTAATTTCATCAGGTCTTCTTCTTTCAACAAATCGGCCGTATCCCATCGAGGCAGGGTGGCCCAAAAAGAAAAACAAAAGTTTCTCTTAACTTCAGTAATATATACAGGAGAAGGGGTTACTAGCCCCTTGCTCCCGGCATTTTAATCTCCTCTTACGACACGCATGGCCTACGGTGGAAGAATTCTTTTGCACTTCCCAATAGAGATAAGAGGAAATAAACAAGAATTAGAAAGAAAATAGAAGAAAACCCAGAGGGGTGTGTATATATATATATGTTTGTACATGCATGTGTAGTGTGACTTAAGTGTAAGTAGAAGTAACAAGACGTACCTGAAATCTTGCATGTTTTTGAGATAGAAAACACACACCAGCAATCCTACCATCATGTAAAACAATTACAGGTTTCCGTTTTACACTCACTTGGCAGGACGGTAGTACCTCCCTGGGTGGTTGCTGTCTACCAACCTACTACTTAGGTCAGATGACCAATACGGTCAGACTGGTCAGATGACCAAAAGCTCCAGTAGTGGATCATCACATGACCAATACCCGCCTCAGGAAATACATGTCCTGTTTCCTGTTACTAAGATTTCGCGAATCTGTTTCCTGACAGATCCTAACCTAACAGGAGGAAGTTGAGTGGAGGCAGCTGTATATTTTGGGCTATTATTATTATTATTATTATTATTATTATTATTGCAAACAAAGATTAATGGATACCAACACGTCTGGCTTCTCACGTGCACCATCTTAAAGGAAGACTAGGTTAATAGGAGTGCTGGTCATAAGAGACATTCCTCTGAGCCTTGAAGCCCACTGTGATTTTGGTATTCACTTGTTCCTGGGAGCGGTAGGGCCGGCGGTGCACCAGGGGTCGGTAGTAGTACAGGTCGATGGTCGCAGAGGCTAGCGACTGTGAGGTCGGTGGTAGTAGTGGTGGTGGTGGTCCAAGTTCTGCTATAACACTCTGACTGCAAATTTCCACAAGACACACTGGACAAAACAGTAACTAACTGGTTGAAACAGTTAAAAGAGAAATCTGTCTCAATTTAACTCGTGTAAATCCCTGCAGTGTACAACGAACTGCGCCACAACACTCGCTCTCACATATTTTTTTCAGACAGAGGCTATATGATCTCATTAATATAAACAAAGCAGTGCACAAGTGTGGAGGGCAAGACACTAAGAGTAAGAGTGTAAATGCGATGCTCCTGCTGGGAGAGACTTTTTAATTTAGCAAAACTGGATACATCCACAGTGTGCTGCTTTCCGGGTCACTGCATGGAGAAGACCCGGGTCAGGACCCGTCCTGGTGAACCTACCTGCACCTGTAGTCTGCTGCTATTGTATTCTATATGACAGTTGCACAGTGGGGTCAAAAGCTAGCTATGTTTCTCTGTTATATTCCATCAAACAGGATGGGTTTTTTTTTTATTCAGTGTTGAAATGTGTCAGCCTGACTTCCGTAGGACAACGAAAATACTGTCACGCATTTCCTGAATTCATCAGCTACAAGATCTAGAGAAGAAAAGGGAGAGGGGGGGGAAGGAGGAAGGAAGGGAAGAAGGAGGAAGGAAGGGAAGAAGGAAAAGGAAGGGGAAGAAGAAAGGGAGAGGAAAGGAGGGAAGGGAGAAAAATATGTAGAAGATGGGGAAACTGGCCAGCCTTTTGGATGAGAGGCTATCACCGCTGAATAGGACGCCATACTCCAGGGTACTGGTAACATCCATGCAAATCTTCCTATATCTCACTGAGGGTGTCCAGCACAAGTACGATCATCAGCAGCATGCGACTAAGACGTCGGATCACCTTGGCTTCTGTTATCTCTGTTGCGGGGGCACTCTAGGAGGTACAAAAGACATATTCTGACATAAATTAGTAGTTATCAGGCACACATACTTTGGTAAATGGACGAAGTCCAAAGCCCGGAAGAACGCAATTGTAATTCAAATTAATACACGTGCAAGCCGGGAAGCGAGCAGCAGCTACATAACAGTGTTACTGCTCTCAACTATTGGTATACATTTGCAGATTGTAATCAAGGAATTACATTTGTTTCAAGTACGTTTTGCTGCTATGTTGCCTATAATATTGTTTAAAAAAAAAAAACACTGTCCTGCAGGTGTTCTCGTAACACTAGTCACAGATGACTTCATGGTCTCTCAGCAACACTACAGGCACTAGGAAGCTTTTAAGTAACAAGCTTCACGATCAAGTCAGAAAGGCTTCGGTCGACTACAAAGAAGACGTTTATACTGGAGACAGCGGAAGTGGAGGAGAAGTAACTCAACATGTACAGTTCCTCAGCCTTGTCGGTGCTGTATACCATTAATATAATGATCGAGTTTTTCATGTTAAGTCTAAAAGCTACGCAGTCAGAAGCAGCGTATAATTTCTCGTTTCTTTCCTAGTAATGTAATGTAGACTTGAATAATCTATTAATAATGGTGCGCGTATCGCATGCCAACGCAGATAACTTGTGTCATCCACTTCTGTATAACCAACGAGTGTCATCCACTTCTGTATAACCAACGAGTGTCATCCACTTCTGTATAACCAACGAGTGTCATCCACTTCTGTATAACCAACGAGTGTCATCCACTTCTGTATAAACAATGTTTCTTGTGAAAATAAACTTGCATTCTTTTGTATTGATGCAAAAATGGAGATGCTCACTGCCCACTGGTTCGCCACCACCTTATGGTTACACGTGACTGATGCAGACACAGCTGAATTACATTCCTAGTGGGGAAAACAAATGCAGTCAACAACTAATCTGTAACCACCAAGGTTTGTGTCAGAGACCTGGTGTTTGAGAAGATACTGGCAGCGTCGTGGTTCATACTGGAGAACAGTGGTTGTAACACTCTATATGAGAAATGAGTCCACTTGCTTGTTTATTATGAATAACCTCTCACACCTTCCACCTCCGACTTCTTACACAATATAGAACACGGGTACCACAGACTACATGATATTACACACACACACACACACACACACATACGTGAGTACAACTAGGTGAGTACATATACACATACACACATACATACACGCACACACACACACACACACACACACACACACACACACACACACGCACACACACATACAACAGGCCTAGTGTCTAATCGACATGTGCCTAGGACAAAATGGTAACTAACACACACACACACACACACAAAGAAAAAATCCACTGCATACATGGTAGATTTCCATAAGCCATTATACAACAAGACGGGCATCCATCAGCAGTTTTACTTTCTCAGGAATAATCACTTAATTCTAGAACACATTCTCCCAACTGACAGCTGTTTGTGAAAATCAAGCCAGTAACAACACGAAACCAATTATTTTTTTTATATAAAAGCAACTGATATGAACAGACATTAAAACACGATCTGTGTTTGTACAATAAGTAACTCGGACTCTCACCCTTAATGCACTAATACTCTTAATTATGAGAGAGAGAGAGAGAGAGAGAGAGAGAGAGAGAGAGAGAGAGGAGAGAGAGAGAGAGAGAGAGAGAGAGAGAGAGAGAGAGAGAGAGAGAGAGAGAGTGGAGGGAAACAAAGATGTTGGAAGGAGATGGAAAGACAGAGATAAAAGATGGTATCTAATACCGCCGCCATGTGTGTAACAAGACACGTGTCTACTGCCACAATAGTTACCAAGCAGACACTCCCCAAGGGTAAGAATTTGCAATCCAGAACAGAGTATCACTACTACTACTACTACCACCGCTACTACCACCACTATTACTACCTCCACTACTACTATACCACTGCTACTAGTAGTAGAAAGCAAGTGCCAAAACCATAAGGACCATACATCAATCCTGTACAGAGATGAGAATTACCAGGGTATAAATAGGGCCAGAGGGTCAGGTCAGCGGCAGAAGGGCTCAGTGAATTCAGTCCCACCAAGATACTGCAATTAAATTAGTGGCCCTAATCTTATCGCTGTGTCTTGGTGGGGTAGAATTCATTTTACTTACAAAATAACGAAAAGTCCATTGTTCTGGGCGAGTGGTTGCAATCACTGTAATCTCTGGACACTTGCCTTTTTTGCAGTCTCTAAATAACAGTTCTGGCAGTATTGTACAAGTTCCTTTTTTTCTATCAGACGGTCCTTCTGTGTTCTGCATCCAGTGCTCCTTTTGAGGTTATTTTCATCCTGTGTTCTGCATCCAGTGATCCTTTTAGAGTTCATTCTTTTCATCCTGTGTTATGAATCCAGTGTTCCTTTCCAACTCTTCATTCTAAAGAATTGGAGTTTGCCACCACTGAACATCATGTTATCTTCCATTGCCTACTGGAAGACTTCGTCGATATCTGCTTGCAATTTGTTTCAGTGTCTTGTACCAAGCCAACTTTCGTGTTGTAATAATGTTGGCAGAATTACTGCCAATATGTGTTACTAATGAGCGAAATGTTGCCACAATAAAATGTCGCATTAGTTGCAAGTAATAACTTTCATTTTTTTTTTGTATCGTTCGCGGTGTATGATACGACGCAGTAGCCGGAGTTGCTATCCGTGTGCTATGAAGAGAAACGGTAAAGGCGCCAGGACAGTGCCTTGGAGTACCCACCTTCATTTACTTTACTAAGGCAAAAATCTTTACTTTATTTTCCACTACTTTGAATTCTATTCATGAAAAAATTAAATATCTATTTTCCTACTTTGTGTGTTATACCATGATAATATTTTATACGTTATCGCTCCATGATCACATCTACTTTAGCGAAGTTCACGTAGACAACACCTGCGTTCATGTTTTCTTCGAAAGCCTCTGTAATCCTGTCATACACTACTGGAATATGTAGGTCAAACTTTTCTATAAAATTTGAATTTTGGGCGTCTCGTATTACTATCAAAACTAGGCGCTAAACCAACAAGGGTCATATAGGCGCGACTCCTAGCCTTTAAAAAATAAACTTGCGGTGTGGGCTATAGTCTAATTTTCTGACCACAGTTCACCGGCCTTCCCTGTGCAGAGGAGCTGTGTAATGTACCTTTTAAGACCTCTGAGATTTAACATAAATCTAAGCCCTTTCACCAAACAGTCATGGCAGTTCCCTGCAGCGTTAAAAAATTACATGACACCCGTTCACAAATATTTTTCTTGAGACTGAGGCTATATGATATATTTCATATAAACAAAGCAGTGCACAAGTGCGTAAGGCGAGACACCTAGTGCAAGGGTGTAAATATGATGCTCCTGCTGGGAGGGCGTGAGAGAGAGACAGAGAGAGAGAGAGAGAGAGAGAGAGAGAGAGAGAGAGAGAGAGAGAGAGAGAGAGAGAGAGAGAGAGAGAGAGAGAGAGGAGAGGAGAGAGAGAACATAGAGAGAAAAGAGAGAGAGAGAGAGAGGAGAGAGAATCCTTAGGAATCTTTAACCTATAAACAGCTTGTCAATAAAGCTAGGGATCCTTAACCTAAGAGAGAGAGAGAGAGAGAGAGAGAGAGAGAGAGAGAGAGAGAGAGAGAGAGAGAGAGAGAGAGAGAAAGAGAGACCTGTCTCAGCTGCAGCCTCAACCAGAGCTAGACACACCGTCATCATCTTGTCTCGTGATATCAGAGGGTCGTGTTGCAGGTCTTCCCCTCACCCTCTCACATACAGCTATACCCTCCCTCCCCTCCTCCTCTCCTTTCCCCTCCCCCCTGCAAACCATTCCCCTTCCCTCAACCTCAGTCCCTGCAACCCTTTCTCTTCCTTCCAACCCCACCTCCAACCCCCTCCCTTCCCAACCATCCACATCCCTGCCCTAACTCTTCCCTCCCATCTCCTCCATCCTTCGCCATCCAATACAACATGATGGTGGCTCATTCTTTCTGGCGAACATTTCAATTCTCCATCAATATTTGGCGACGCTGGTACATGGCAGACATACGTAATAAATGGAGATATTTTGTTATAAGAGAGGCAGGGGTCCCTGTCAGGGTCCCTGTAAGGGTCCCTGTCAGGGTCCCTGTAAGGGTCCCTGTCAGGGTTCCTGTCAGGGTCTCTGTCAGGGTCCCTGACCGGGTCTTCGGCAGGTTCCCTGGCAGGAGGCACTGTCCACTCACCACCTCTCGGTGTGTGTGTGTGTGTGTGTGTGTGTGTGTGTGTGTGTGTGTGTGTGTGTGTGTGTGTGTGTGTGTGTGTATGAATGATATACAATACCAAGTAGATGAATTAGACGCATGCAACATCTGGGTATCTTCAATTTATAGACGTTTCGCCATCCAGTGGCTTTATCAATACAACTCAAGGACAATATGGAGACGGTAGAACTATATACAATAGATGAGGTAATCAGTCCCTCAGCCTTGGAGAAGGTGATGAGTACCATAATCTTGAAGAATCTAAACTAAATCTCTCAGAAAGAGTTTATATACCAAGTCTCTCAGTCTAAATATGGCTAGTTTATTCTCTATTAAAGGAATTAAAGCATACTTGACTGATAGTATACAGTCTACAATATATTATTGTCATGGTCGCGAGGTTTCCAACCATACAGAGTTTACGATGACCATACTGAGTGAAGCCTGGTGAATCAACTCATGTAGCGAGACAAACCCGCTACAAGAAACTCTGAACACATTATACAAGGCTTAAGAAACTCCAGATTAACTGGTAAATATGCCATCTTGGCTCACATTCGTTAATATATTAATTGTAAAGGAGATGAGAACAGATGGAGGGATACACGCGCGCGCACACCCGGAGCAATTGTTCCCCAAAGTTATGGTCGCTTGACAGTGTTCGTTGGAGAAGTTTGGCTGCTTCACAGCTGCCTCCTGACTGCCTCGCACCCAAACTCAGCAGGGAGAAGGTCCTGACAAGGAGAACAAGACGCTATATAAGCACCCCCACCTCTACCACTCTCACTCGCCCACCCACCAATGCCTAAGAAAAGCAGATTTGAAAATAAGGCACTGATCAAAAGCCATTAATCAAAGTAGAAAATTCCACTTTTCCAAGGGGATTTAAGATGTTTTCATCGCGACAACACTCAAAATGAGCCCCGAGAATCAATTTTGCAAACTTTACTGGTGGTAGCGGCGACCAGGGCTCCATCTCAAGGGCAGTGCAAGGAAGCTGCAGTACTCGCTGGGCCATAATTCCTTATATAAGTAGTTATAATATCTTTATTTCTACAAATACATGTGCAAGGTATACAGACCATAGCTGACATCAATGACATACTGCTATACAGAAAGTCGCTTGTTATGCAGAGCATTTCGGGCAAATTAGGTCACTTTCATCCCAGGGTGCGGCCCACACCAGTCGATTAACACCCAAGTACCCATTTTATACTGATGGGTGAACAGGTACAGCAGGTGTCTTATGGAAACACGTCCCTCCCGTACCGGAGATTCAAAGTCCAGATCTCAGTGTGTGGCGGCGCAACATGCTACCTCAGTGCTGGCAAGACGCACCATCTTGACAAGTTGATATATATACTCTGAAGCCCCTTAAACCCAAGATGAAGATGAAATATGGAAGGTGGAAAAAAAAAACACTTGCAACCAAAAATGATCCCGCAGCTCAGGAAACTGGCAGGACCAGACCTGAGGCAACACAGTCCTGAAATTACCAACCTCACTATAACACCATACGGGCCTAATTAGTATCATCTAGTTAGGTATATTTATGCACTGTGGAAGTCGACATGGGACATCACAAGTGTAGCATTTTTTTTAACCAAGTCTCACACCACACCATATATATATATATATATATATATATATATATATATATATATATATATATATATATATATATATATATATATATATATATATATATTACATACACACACAATGTATATATAGAAGACGATAGCACTGGAGTTAAAATTTTGAAGGTGGTTGTCACTGCCTTCTGAATGAGCGAATAAGCGTCCCCTAGCAAAAAATAGGCACACAGGCGCTCGCCTAGCAGGAAATAGGTAAGTAGGAGGCAGAATAACGCTAATGGAAAGAGGCTTAGTTGATAGGCTTTCCTGGGCTAATAAAATCTTAAGTCTTTTGCATCCTTCAGCACCACAGAGGGCACACAAGCCTCCAGCACCACGGGGGGACAACATCCTCATCAGCTCCCTCCCTCAATGCTATCCATTTGTCTCCTCCCTGACAGGTGCTGATAGGTTTTGTGTTATTGTCGTGAGAGCGTCCCTTGCCACCCGGGGGTGTCTTCCTAGACGTCTTTGGGGCTAAATCTTCATTCTCCTTAGCAGCGTCCCTGGCTGTATCCAAAGCAGCGTCCCCAACAGCGTTCCCAGCAAGCAGTGTCCCCAGCAGTGTCCCCAGCAATAAGCTCTTCTGCTACGATATGATTTAGCTTCAAAGAAATCTATCCTTCATAAATCAACATTTTTTTTTTCACGAATCAACACTTTTCACAAAAATACCTCGTTCCCATCTTTAATTATATCCTTATACAACTGATCAACATGTGTGTGGTTAGACCTGGCCTTTTGGTGGTATAAAGACCCTCGTAGCCAAGATACTTGTATTTATATAAGAGTATTTATTAACCACTATACAAAATACTTGACAAAGTTTCTGTTAAGCGAAACCTAATAAAAGGGTTCTACTTTATTACAAGCATCTCTATATTAATAATTTTCGATTGGAAGCAATAAACCCACGAACATTTTCTTTTGTATTCCCCTGACTATTTTATCGATACATTAAGCTATAATGAAACCTGCAACAATTCACCAAATCAGCTAAGTCAACACACCATCAACTCTACACTAAGTATTGACTGGTAAACAAATCCTCACATTACCATCACTGCGCTTATTAAATGTCATCCAATTCCACTAAAGAGAGTGTACGTGGCAAGGCACGACTAGCAGGAACAGAACGGCTGCTAAGATGGTGTTTCAGAAGATGTAAATAAAGTATTATGTTACAAGAAACCGAAATGCACGAAGTACATGGTGAGCTTTCCAGCACACTTGAAAGCGCAATCAGAAGGTTAAGTTTTTGCTGCCGAAGTGGCTAGTTTATTGAGCGTCCCAGGTCCATCCTGCGGAGGACAGCACAGGAGCATATGGATACACAAAAGGTCTCGTTAATAGGTCCAAAAGGGTTAACAGGAGTATGTCTGGAGTTATATCTACAATTGCTATTTGCTGCAAGCAAATTTATGATATTCGCTGAAAAAGCCTGGTATTTTTTCATTAATAAGATACCTTGGCATATCACATAGGTTATTATGCTGCTCATCTCTATATTCTTCAATATGTGGAAAATCATGTGAACAAATATTTCATTCGAAAATGAGGAAAACTAAAAAAAAATTACAGAAAAAGATCTGTAAACGGGACAATGTCGATAATACTGAAGAGAGACGTTACAACACTAGCTTCGTCTCGCTTCAAGCTGGCAATCTGTAAACTAGAAATTGATGGAAAACAACCATGCTCGAACGAAATTAGTAAATAAAACTTGCATTCATGGTCACAGTTTTGGCCTATGCTAACCTTCCTAGCGGACAGAAAAACACTAGTCAGGTTTTGTTTTTTATTCTGAAAGTTCCTTCGTTCGTTTCTACTTGAAATATTACATAAAATCATTATTTTTCGGTCATGTCGGGTTAATGAACATTACCTCACACTTATGCATAATTCATCCGAAAAGCAATGGGTGGCTTAGCTCTGGGAACGAGGAGCGTACAACAATATCTTAGTGTGTGTGTGTATTCTACCGAACTGGGGGGACGGGGTAGTAAGACTCAGGACGTGCTTGCACAAAAGTAAATATTGCCCTGACATCAACTAAACCTCGTCATGGCATCATATACCAGTGACTAATTTTTAGAGTAGAGTTCAGTTGAATACAGAGTAGGCAAAACGTTTCGACAATAAATATTAGTCAGGATGAGCAAGATAACTGATGTAATATGAAGACTTGCATCGACCTCTGGAAGTGTCCGACAAAAAAAAAAAATCCCTGGTATCTTGGGGTTAAATGCATCAACTACAGTAACCAGTGAGAGATGTGTGAGGTAAGAGACCAAGTGTGCGTGAGACTCACCGTGTTTCTGGGCCCAATCAATGATGGAGGTAACACCGGCGGTGTAGGAAGACATACAGTCTTCAAACTTGCCCCTGTGGTCCAGCCCCAGTGTGTTGACGTTGGCCTTCACGCCGCAGAGGAGCGCCGTCGCGCAGGCTGAAGAGTCCCCAATCTGCGCGTCGATGTTGTACGTCTGTGGAGACAGAAAACAAAATACCTGTTACACACCTGACTGCTACTGTTCAACGATGGAGGAACAAAGGCCCACACACCTGAGGGGCACTGGGGTTATTAGATTTCCAGAGAACTGGGAAAACATTAGGGACGTGTTTCCATAAGATACCTGCTGTCCCTGTTCACCCATCAGTAATAATGGGTACCTGAGTGTTAGTGGACTGGTGTGGGTCGCATCCTGGGACAAAACTGACCTAATTTGCCCGAAACGCTCAGCATAACAAGGGGCTTTCTATATAGTAGTATGCCATTGATGTCAGCTATGGTCTGTATATCTTGTACATGTAGTAAATAAAAATATATTATCATCGTTAATGCACAAAATACACACACACACACAAGTAGGTTAATCTCTCCCTTATGGCGTCTGGAGAAGCATAAACTTAATTACCCAAGCCAAGCCTCTCTTAATTCACCCACAGACTCAAAATGTAAAAATTTAATAACAGTCATCACAACCACGACACAAAAGTACACAAAAGACCCTTAAACTAGCAGTTACACCTGACTAGCACTACACAATGAGAAACACTCGCTGGAATGAGTGAGAAAATATTACACTAAGATTTGAACAGGACACCACAGAAACTTGATAAAACGATTACCACAAGTACGTTTGAAAATAGTTTTTAAAAATAAATTTGGGAGCGTACTTGTTGTATATTTATCTACCTGGTCCAGGTGTGATGTTCCATATGTTGGTAATATATAATAATTAGGTATCTTGCAGTTCTTGAGATAAGATAAGATAAGATTTCGTTCGGATTTTTAACCCTGGAATTGAGGAATTGAGGAAAGCGTGCACACCAGCCCAGAAACAAGACGACCATAGCAAAAAAGAAAGAACGATAACAAAAGAATGAACGATAAAAAACGAACAACGATAACAAAAAATGAAGATAAAAATGTACAAAGATAAAGCAATGAACAACGATAAAAAGAATGAACAATAACAAAAGAATAAACAATAACAAAAGAATGAACAATAACAAAAGAATAAACAATAACAATGAACAATAACAAAAGAATGAACAATAACAAAAGAATAAACAATAACAATGAACAATAACAATGAACAATAAAAAAAAATGAACAATAACAAAAGAATGAAGAATAACAAAGAATGAACAATAACAAAAAGAATGAACAACAAAAGAACAACGATAAAAAAAACAACATCAATAACAAAAGAATACCAGGGTTTAAAGGATCTCCAGGATGATCCCCGACTACTTACGATTCGAGGGTAGC
>NC_091356.1:7291186-7348686 GCF_038502225.1 Cherax quadricarinatus | reverse complement strand
GTGTGTGTGTGGGTGTGTGTGTGTGTGGGGTGTGTGTGTGTGTGTGTGTGTGTGTGTGTGGGTGTGTGTGGGTGGGTGGGTGTGTGTGTGTGTGTGTGTGTGTGTGTGTGTGTGTGTGGTGTGTGTGTGTGTGGTGTGTGTGGTGTGTGTATGTGTGGGGTGTGTGGGGTGTGTGGGGTGTGTGGGGTGTGTGGGGTGTGTGGGGTGTGTGGGGTGTGTGGGGTGTGTGTGGTGTGTGTGGTGTGTGTGTGGTGTGTGTGTGGTGTGTGTGTGTGTGTGTGTGTGTGTGTGGTGTGTGTGTGTGTGTGGGTGTGTGTGTGTGTGTGTGTGTGTCTGTGTGTGTCTGTGTGTGTCTGTATTTGTGTGTGTGGTGTGTGTGGTGCGTGTGTGTGGGGTGTGTGGGGTGTGTGGGGTGTGTGGGGTGTGTGGGGTGTGTGGGGTGTGTGGTGTGTGTGTGTGGTGTGTGGTGTGTGGTGTGTGTGGTGTGTGTGTGTGTGTGTGGTGTGTGTGTGTGTGTGTGTGTGTGTGTGTGTGTGTGTGTGTGTGTGTGTGTGTGTGTGTGTGTGTATGTGTATGTGTGTGTGTATGTGTGTATGTGTGTGTGTATGTGTGTATGTGTGTGTGTTTGTTTACAGTTTCATAAAAGATGGGGTGGTAGGAAGATATACAAACGGCCTCAAGTAGAAATCCCAGTATCTTCCCGTAAAGTCTGTGTATATCTCTCCGAGGCTATGGGTCCCCCACCTGTGCACGAAAGATTATATGAAGCTGAAGTTATAAACGACATTCATCATCTATAGGTGAAGTGACTATGGTGCATGTGGTCTTGATACGGCTAGCAGTCAACAGTCTGGTGGAGAAGACCTGGTCTGGGACCTTGTCACGGGGGCAATAACTCACGAAACCATCTTCAGATCCCATTTTTCCGATCTGAAAGCGACTAGGAAAAGGAGCGAAATGAATTAGTAACTGGTGGAAAGAGTCTTTCCACAGTTTTAAGAGTGGGTATGATTGGGTTACAAAAAAAAAGAGGAAGAGTGAGCATTTGAAAGCCAATTCTGTGCCATAGGCCAAAACTCTACCCCCGCAGCCACAACTAGGGAAGTACGTCCCCATGTAAACAGCCACTGGCAGGCACACGGGCGCGAGTAGGTGTTTACATTCCCGAGGGCAAAGGAAACCCACGTGGTCAAAACTAACCATGAGAGGCTTCAACCACGAAGAACAACACCAAGAGAAGAGGAACCACATTAGGGGACTAAACACATGAAGGACTACCTGTGGAGGTGGTGAAGGTGTCAACACGTCATGGACACCACAGAGAGGACTGACCATCTGTCTAGGCTGAGTGACTAAATCACCTCAAAGCGACCTCTCCACCTCCACTAGACCCAATGTCATTCATCTGTGTCCGACTAAAGAAGCCTCATGTACTGGGAAACGTTTCGACCATCACTACACCCAGGTGTTATACATGTGTCTTCATCAACTTGCCTGTATTGTACACTGTCAGTATGACAGATGAACCGGCGAGAGTGGACCTGGTCTTTACTTTGAAAGCATCAGATACAGAATAGAATATGCCAGTATTCGCGCTGCACAAATAAAAATATGATTTCCAACGAATCCAGCCACGAGGGAGATTTTTTTTTTTTTTACCCTCACACTAATCCCGTCTTCCCGACTGCTAAATTTTGCTGTTGAAGGTGCAGTACTTAAATTTAGGTAAAATATGTAAATTTAGGTTAATTTCTGTTTTAAATGGTATAGCGTAATGAATTCTTAATAGCGGCAAAGATCGTTCAAAAATAAATGATCATAAACACCTTTAAAAACGGAAAATTATTAATATGGGGAGGGAGAGAGAGAGAGAGAGAGAGAGAGAGAGAGAGAGAGAGAGAGAGAGAGAGAGAGAGAGAGAGAGAGAGAGAATAAATTTTAGACTTGTCACCGAAGCAGCTAGTTGATTGTGCACCCCATATCCGTCCGGTGGATGGCAGTGCAAGAACATATTGATACACAAAAGGTCTAATAAATAGGCCCCAAAAAGATTCATAGGAGCACATCTGGATTTATATCTACAGTTGACTTATCTGTTGCAAACAAATTTAGGAAATTTGCTCTATATCTTATTTTCATTAATAAGATATCTTGACATGTCACATATTCCTTAATAAGTGCAAAGTTAAGCAGTGTTCATGACAGTGACCGTAGGGGCTCTGGTGGCCTGGTGGTTAACGCTCTCGCTGCACACGGTGAGGGCCTGGGTTCGATTCCCAGCCAGAGTAGAAACATTGGACGTGTTTCTTTCCACCTGTTGTCTATGTTCCCTATCAGTAAAATGGGTACCTGGGTGTTAGTCGACTGGTGTGGGTCGCATCCTGGGACACTGACCTAAGGAGGCCTGGTCACAGACCGGGCCGCGGGGGCGTTGACCCCCGGAACTCTCTCCAGGTAAACTCTCCATGTAGGGCTGATGTTCTATAAAGATAATTATGTCGTTGTTGCAGGCAGGGAGCAATGATAAGCTTCGGAGGCTTCTTTACTTTATTTGCGATATCGTGGGTACACAGGGCAGAGTGTTAGTGCCCATGGCCCCGAGGGGCCAGGCTGCGAGGGGGAGAGGAATAGGCTTTGTTGACTCTAGGATGCCTGGACGCCGAGTGAGGGAGAGGCAGGGTTATGTCGTTTGGAGTGGCATGCCCACTAGGCTTGCTCTCTGGTGGAAACTATTTAGAACTAGGCATATAGGCTTAGTCTCCACTGACCATATACGTACTTTGCGTTTGGTGTCTGCCAAACTGCCATAAGTACTTGTAACCAAGCCTAAGCTTGGCCACTACACCATCAGTCAGTACTTGTAACCAAGCCTAAGCTTGGCCACTACACCATCAGTCAGTATTTGTAACCAAGCCAAAGCCTGGCCACTACACCATCAGTCAGTACTTGTAACCAAGCCTAAGCCTGGCCACTACACCATCAGTCAGTACTTGTAACCAAGCCTAAGCCTGGCCACTACACCATCAGTCAGTACTTGTAACCAAGCCTAAGCCTGGCCACTACACCATCAGTCAGTACTTGTAACCAAGCCTAAGCCTGGCCACTACACCATCAGCCAGTACTTGTAACCAAGCCTAAGCCTGGCCACTGCACCATCAGTCAGTACTTGTAACCAAGCTTAAGCCTGGCCACTACACCATCAGTCAGTACTTGTAACCAAGCCTAAGCCTGGCCACTACACCATCAGTCAGTACTTGTAACCAAGCCTAAGCCTGGCCACTACACCATCAGTCAGTACTTGTAACCAAGCCTAAGCCTGGCCACTACACCATCAGTCAGTACTTGTAACCAAGCCTAAGCCTGGCCACTACACCATCAGTCAGTACTTATAACCAAGCCTAAGCCTGGCCACTACACCATCAGTCAGTACTTATAACCAAGCCTAAGCCTGGCCACTACACCATCAGTCAGTACTTGTAACCAAGCCTAAGCCTGGCCACTACACCATCAGTCAGTACTTGTAACCAAGCCTAAGCCTGGCCACTACACCATCAGTCAGTACTTGTAACCAAGCCTAAGCCTGGCCACTACACCATCAGCCAGTACTTGTAACCAAGCCTAAGCCTGGCCACTGCACCATCAGTCAGTACTTGTAACCAAGCTTAAGCCTGGCCACTACACCATCAGTCAGTACTTGTAACCAAGCCTAAGCCTGGCCACTACACCATCAGTCAGTACTTGTAACCAAGCCTAAGCCTGGCCACTACACCATCAGTCAGTACTTGTAACCAAGCCTAAGCCTGGCCACTACACCATCAGTCAGTACTTGTAACCAAGCCTAAGCCTGGCCACTACACCATCAGTCAGTACTTATAACCAAGCCTAAGCCTGGCCACTACACCATCAGTCAGTACTTATAACCAAGCCTAAGCCTGGCCACTACACCATCAGTCAGTACTTGTAACCAAGCCTAAACCTGGCCACTGCACCATCAGACATCTGTTTACCCAGCATGTTGCTCCATATATAAACTTATCTATATTCATGTTATCATAGTGGGTTATACATCTACTCATTCCTATAACATTTGGTTTCATTATTACTTCTCTTATATTATTCATAATGCTACACGCAGACACACAAAAGTTACATTCTACATTTACGTTCAGGAAAGAATGAAAAAGTATAAAAAAAAATGAAGGTTGTGTTTCTATATATTTCTTTTTCAGTTGTTGGACAGCTGGTAGAGACAGAGGGTCGCTCACGCTGTTAACATCTGCTGCCACCTCCTCCTGAGTCTCTACAAGAGTCCTCAGGGAAGCTCTTCAGGGACTCTCTCTCCTGCAGTAATGCTGCAAATTCTGCCAGACTGCCGGGATACACAACGGCATTTGGGAGCCTCCCTCCTCCCTCCCTCCCTCTCCCTCTCTTTTTTTCTCTCTCTCTCTCTCTCTCCCAAGGAAATATTCTAATTTATCTGCTGGAGAAGCAGCAAACAGCCGTCGAAGAAGTGGTGAAAATACACTATATACAAAGCTTCAAGTATAGGTATGATCGAACTCGTAAGGCCCTTTAAGAGGCCTTACGAGTCCGATCAATCCTATACTTAAGTCACAGCGATACACCCATATAATAATAATAATAATAATAATAATAATAATAATAATAATAATAATAATAATAAATCATAATCTTGCTCGTGTGTATTCATCTATTTTTCCTAACCTGTTTGTTTACACAAGTCTATCCGTAGTTCCTGGCTACGCTTTCTTTAACATTTATGTTCTGGTTATACTAAATTCTGCTCTCCAAGTACCGATAATGCCTACTTGTGAATCTGTGAATTAATTCGTTCCATTTACTAACCACCTAAAATCAAACTGTGCTTTATTTTACTTTCCTGTGGATCCGGCGCGTCTATAGCTACGTTCCAACGTCCCGTCCCCCTCTTCGCAGTCCAGCTGTTCCTGTTTTCACTATCTATGATCCTTTTCCATATGGCCGGCCTCTTGCAATTCATTCCGGGAACAATCTGCTCAACTACTGTACATTCTGTTTTTAATATTAGTAATCAGGTGGAGGTCCATATTGGCGCTGTATACTCCAGAATGAACTAAACGTAACTTATATATGACAACTAAAAAAAAAAATTCTGGAATAGACAACTAATTTTGTTCACCTCTCTGAAAGTGTATGGTTGGAATGTACTTCTGGCGATATACTTGGTGCAGTGCTTGCTTTTCTATCTTTTCGACTGTATGCTGTTTACAGTAGCTCTTCTACCCGATTGTATTCCGTTTCTGGTCTTATCATTCTGTCTCTTATTTCTCATTGCTTTGCATTTATGAAGATTCGTTTCAAGTAGCTAAACATTTAACCACGTTTGTGACATGTTTAAATCAGCTTTGAGATTCTCTCTAACCTTTTCTATTATTCTTCGTCATAATTTCACATCCACAGTGATACTTAGAATTCTATTTCCTTCACCAGGTCATTTACATAATTCACAAAAAGAAGGTGGCCAAGCACTGAACCCTGATAAATACCACTGTGACTCGTGTCCATCTTGTTGTGGTTGCTGGTGTCTCCACCAGAGAGAGAGATATATATTATGTGTGAGTGTTTTGCTGTGATTTCCTCCAGTACGTGACAAGGCAAACTTCGCTAGTCCTATCAGCTTTTAGAAATGTGTAAACATTTCTAAAAAAATATGTTCTATCGAACCTATATTTGTAGCTACCGTGTGGTCAGGCATTTTAGATATCCACTAAACACAGCATAAAAAAAATTGCATGGAAAGTAACTTCCATTACATAACACAAATATAAGCACAATACAAAGCATACGCACAAGCGTGAAATCATTGAAGCAGCCATGGTTACTTCAGGGTCCTATTCAACACCTCACAAGGCCACTGGAAACTTGCTGCAATATCTACATGTAACCTGAAGTTCCTACTTTCTACACTTAACTTGATTACTCAAGGTTACTTCCATTGTGTAAGTTACCTCAGGTGGCCGTCTCCCACCTTACCTCGGTGGGAGACGGTCGGTGTCTTAAAAAATAATTTATACACGTACCAGTAAGCTGAAGAGAACCTAAAGCGAAAGCTGAAATACACTGCTTCTCTTACTTTCCATTTTATTTTCTACATACATATCAGCAACATATGAAAAATTACTACAAGTGTTGTGTTGTGTACATTAACATATTTGTGTTCTGTCTCCTCACCTCAACATGAGATTCTATCTTTCCCTCAACGCTTCCTCTTACAAAGACGAGCGTGTGTGGTAGAGGAGTGGTCGTCGCGCTGAGAGACGTGGACATATAAACACCTAAACGACAGATACCCTGCAGCTATTGTAATCAGCAAATGCACTGTTCATGGTATAAAGAGGGATCGGCACTCGCACTTTCCTGGAGTGCCTGAGTGCCACCGTGCCTGTAAAACTCAGCTTGCTCTTGTGCCTGCACCTCGTAAATATCAGGGTGGTTGTGGCGACGATGGTGCACCAGAGGTGGACTGTTTTCAAATCCCAAAATCCCACGGCTCTTGAAAAAACAAATCCTTGAAGAATTTCTTAAAATGGGTCTCTCTTCCTTTTCCTTTCCCTCCTCCTCCTCTTCCTGTTATTGTCTTCCTTCGTCGTGTCATCATTTGGCGGACTTTTGCGAAGCATCTTGGTCGTGTCAAAAAGTCATACTGGCTGTCAGGGAAGTTATTATGGCTAATACCAGGACATAGCTGACCGAAATGCTCATGCATTCTAACAACTTTTTTGTGATTTACAATATTTTATGACCTGTAAACTACACATTGTACTGTACAAAGAAATAAATGATTTGATTTGATTTTGATAGCCGAGAGACTGGTAGCTCCAAAACTTCGAAAAATTTACGAAAAAATCATATGACTATCTCCAGTGTAACCAGAAAAACCTCTGGATTCTTCAATAAAACACACGTAAATATCTGGTCTGGTCGACGATTCATCACAATCACTTTTGCTGCAAACTTTTGGCTGTAAATATTACGGCAACTTGATTTGGTATTCAGATGCGTGATATCGCTAGTTGCCGCGCCTCAGAACTCAACTTTGTCACAGCACTACTTGTGCTGTTTTAATTACCTTCTAAACCAAAACCACTTTTATTCCAGGTTGAATTTGGTGTTCGTTAAGCCTATTAATCTAGTCAAAATAATAATAAAGAACAAAAGACACAATACCGTGACTGGAACAAAACACAGTTAACCCGCACATAGAGAGAACCATTTGAATCGCTTGGACCATTTACAAGGCAATGGTCCAAGGCGGACCGAAACGTCGTCATAAGCTTCTGTGTGCAAGTTATCTGTGAATAATAATAATAATAATAATAATAACAATAATAATAATTTTTCATTGCAGTAAGGCACTTTGACTTCCCCGGCCGACACTATGAATACCCCACAGACACTTTTTGCAAAGTTTACGTAAGGAAATGAAATGCACAGCCGCTGGAAGGGATGAAGAGGCGACTCTCAGCCTCCCTGTGTCAGGTGGGGAAGGCGGAGGAAGAGGAGTGTGGTGGAGGGGGTGGATATTGGTGGGATGGGGTGAGAAAGGGTGGAAAGCAGGATGTTGGGGAGGAGGGAGGTTAGGGAGAAGCACTTAGCTGGAGATGCTAATGTGGGTCGCCAAAAATGCGACCAAAACTCCATCCATTTGAGAGCTGGTACTCTGGAGGATGTGTGAATGGAGGTGTGGGAGAGGGGAGAGAGAGGATGAATGGTTATGTGAGGGAGGGGGAAAGAGGTTGAATGGTGCTGTGAATGGTGGGGAAGGGGAGAGGAAGGAGGTGGCCGGAGGTGTGGAATGAGGTGTGAGAAAGGGGGAAGAAAATTTGTAGTAATGTCAGCATTTAACTGTATTCGCCTAGTAGTTCTGAGGGGGTCAACACACATTGTCTGGGCCAGCCTCTGAACTAGTCAGGTCTCTTGGAGAACTATAGTCAGGTCTCTTGGAGAACTATAGTCAGGTCTCTTGGAGAACTATAGTCAGGTCTCTTGGAGAACTATAGTCAGGTCTCTTGTAGAACTATAGTCAAGTCTCTTGGAGAAAGGTCTCTTATAGTCAGGTCTCTTGGAGAACTATAGTCAGGTCTCTTGGAGAACTATAGTCAGGTCTCTTGGAGAACTATAGTCAGGTCTCTTGGAGAACTATAGTCAGGTCTCTTGGAGAACTATAGTCAGGTCTCTTGGAGAACTATAGTCAGGTCTCTTGGAGAACTATAGTCAGGTCTCTTGGAGAACTATAGTCAGGTCTCTTGGAGAACTATAGTCAGGTCTCTTGGAGAACTAAAGTCAGGTCTCTTGGAGAACTATAGTCAGGTCTCTTGGAGAACTATAGTCAGGTCTCTTGGGGAACTATAGTCAGGTCTCTTGGAGAACTATAGTCAGGTCTCTTGGAGAACTATAGTCAGGTCTCTTGGAGAACTATAGTCAGGTCTCTTGGAGAACTATAGTCAGGTCTCTTGGAGAACTATAGTCAGGTCTCTTGGAGAACTATAGTCAGGTCACTTGTTGCACTACAGTCAGGTCTCTTACAGAGCTCCACATAGTGCGATTATTTATGAATACAACTGATAAAGTACTTCCAGTTTTGAACAGTGTATGGAAAGGCCTTCACAATGTATGCTGTTCAACTTTGGATTCACTTTTTCAATCACATTTACCACAAAAATCACACACTAAAGGACTTTATAAGACAGCTTACTGTACCGAAAATTTTACAGATTCTTGGTTCCTCGGGACTCTTGATTATATATATATATATATATATATATATATATATATATATATATATATATATATATATATATATATACATGTGTGTGTGTGTGTGTATGTCGTGCCGAATAGGCAGAATTTGCGATCTTGGCTTAAATAGCAACGTTCATCTTGCCATATAGGACAAGTGAAAATTTGTATATGCAATAATTTCGCCAAAATCATTCTGAACCTAACGAAAAAATATATTTCACTGTGTTTGTTTAGTATTAAATTACTGTAAACAAATCTAAAATATATTTAGTTTGGTTAGGCTAAAATAAATTTCTCTTGTTATAATAAGGTTAGGTAAGTTTTCTAAGATTCTTTTGGTGCAATATTAAAATTTTTTGCATTAACATTAATGAAAAAAAATATATCTTTAAACGTATAAGAGAAAATTTTAGAAAGGACTTAATTTTAAATGAGTTCTTGCTAATTGACCAGTTTTACATATTCGGCACGATATATATATATATATATATATATATATATATATATATATATATATATATATATATATATATATATATATATATATATATATATGCAAAACAACCACTCTGAAAGAATAGAGAAATTCCAAGCGGTTTCGTGACTACTCACATTATTGTTTTGCATATTCTGAAATCACCTGCTTACTGTGATCTTATTGCATATATATATATATATATATATATATATATATATATATATATATATATATATATATATATATATATATATATATAATGTGTGTGTGTGTGTGTGTGTGTGTTAGCCACTATCAGTTCGTCTAGCTCCAGTGAATAGGCAGTTCTTAAAGTCCCTTTGCCTCATCTGCATTTTAACTGCCATTTAGTTCCTTGGCTCCTGCACGCATCTCAGGTAGTCTGCCTCAGTCGTCTTTATCTAATATCTTTAATATTTTGAACGTCATAATCATGTCTCCACCGGTCCTCTCTTCAGTGGACGTTTGTAATCAGTTTCTCCTTGTAAACTAGTTTCTTCACTTCCAGTACCAGTCTCCTTGAGAATTAGGTTCTTCACTTCCAGTACCAATCTCCTTGAGAACCTTCAGGTATTTCGTGAGTCAACTTCACAATGTTGGTTTTGCGTATAGAACCCTCAAGAATTCTGTTAAAGTTCTTGAAAGAGGTTCTTAGTCTCATATGCTAGCAAAGTTTTCAGCGTTATCTGTGCTCCTGACGATATGATTTTTTTGCTCTAACATCCACAGGATGGATATGGGGTGTACAATAAACTAGCTGCTAATGGGGCAAAAACTAAAAAAAAACAAAAATATGCTCGAGGTGATGTTTACTCCTTGATTTCTCTAACATGATGTCTGTAAAGTGTCTTTCCCTTCCAGATTGTATTCCTTTCCGGAGTTATCTTTCTCCCTCTCCCATTTTCATTACTTGAGAATAAACAAGCTTCAAGAGCAGCGGTCTCCTGTTTGACCGAGTCTGAAGCCTATGTAAGTCTCATACAAGCCTCTCTCCCTGTCCTCCTGGGTTGTTATCCTTCTCATTAATTTGACATCGTCAGCAGTGATACATACGATTCAATTTCCTCTGGCAGGTCATTTAAGTATATCAGGCAGAGCGAGGGTGCAATGAGGTGTGAGAGAGGGCGAGGGTGGCGTGTTGTGTTGTATGTTACCGCTATTCCATGCAGCTAGACAAGAGACCCCTGGTGAGCTTACAAACCACACGGTCTAATCAGAATAGTGTTCCACCAGCTTACTACCAGACCACAATGTTCTACCAGCTTACTACCAGACCACAATGCTCCAACAGCTTACTACCAGACCACAATGTTCCACCAGCTTACTACCAGACCACAATGTTCCACCAGCTTACTTCCAGACCACAACAAATATTACAAGCATGCAAGAAACAAACATTAACTGAATACACCCAGAACAAGCAGTGTGCGCAGCAGAATTAATTTAACTATCAGATGCGCGGCTGCGCAGGAACACATCCTCGAGGGAATACCGGTTCCTCCCAAGTAAAGGAATTCAGCGCACCCTCTCGCCCATCAGTCGCGCATAAATTCCCTGCGCACTCCAGCTCCGGGGTCGCATCGTACAAGTGTGAGAGTTTAATATGTATGAGGCTGCATTGTGAAATCACCAGATTTTTTCCTGGGCTCCTCACACAGTAATTAGCTGAAGCTGAATGTTTGGCAAACTTGGCCGGAGAGTATTTACATTGCAGAGTTGCAGGTCGCAGGAGGAGGAAACTCCGGCGCCAACGATGCAAAACTTGTGTCACCATCACCAATCTGCAAACACAGCCCACGCACCTCAGGGTCTCTCTCTCTCTCTCTCTCTCTCTCTCTCTCTCTCTCTCTCTTTCTCTCTCACTCTCTCCCTCTCTTTCTCTTTCTCTCTCTCTCCCTCTCTCTTTCTCTCTCACTCTCTCTCTCTCTTTCACACACACACACACACACACACACACACACACACACACAAGAGTGGTGAAGCACCTCGAAAGGATTGGGCTCATAATGACAAACAGTATGGCTTCAGGGATGGAGAAATGCTGCGTCACAAACCTACTGGAGTTCTAAGACAAGGTAACAGAAGACAGAAGAGAGAGAAGGATGGGTAGACTGCATCTTCTTGGACTGTAAGAAGGCTTTCGATACAGTACCACACAAGAGACTGGTTGAAAAACTAGAGGAGCAGGTAGGAATAGGAGGGAAAGTACTGCAATGGATCAGGGAATACCTGGCAGGAAGGAAACAACGTGTGGGTTGAGTGTCGCCAGATCCGATGACTTGTGCCGTGGCATGACTGACAACCTCCAGGAATGACCAAAAGGGAATGCAAGAATTTGCCCTGAGAGGGGCGAGTGCGACGCGTACTTCTTGTTACTCTGCGTATAAAAATGCACGAACGAAATTTGGATGCATGCCCTGCATTCCCAGGCCTAACCTAACCAAAAATATAAAACGTATTGAGCTTTTATTGACATCTAAAGAATGCAGAAAAGCACGCACGACAATTCGTGTGAAACTGGCCGCCCTAATTAGAGAACAGGTGGAAGACAGAGAACACCACCGCAAACAGGATATTTAAGCACAGTCGTCATGCACTTGGTAGGCAGTTTTGCGATCTTCAAAGAGCACTTTGACAGGGAGAATTATTCAGTGCTTTGGGTGATAAAACTTTATTGCAACACACACAAGAACATCGAACGTAAATGTAACAAAAAATGTTGTATTAATAAAACAAAAATATTATGAAGCCAAGTTAAAAATAACCGTAATCACATAAAAAAATCACATTAAATTGTTGTCAAAAGACTATGCAAAAACTTGCTCGAGGTCCCTACAGGCACCTCGGTAATTACAAAACCCATAATCACCGCAAAAAAAAAAAAAATATTAAAAAACTTAAGCTGTTCAAATCACAAACTATACAAAGGAGGAAAATGCGTTGCAAGGAGCACCTCCAGACAGGTGAGTGAAGGAAGGAGGTGACTAGAAGTAGAAAGAGAAACCATTAAACACATTCCCATGTTGAAAAAAATATGAAAATTATGATGGGATGAAATCAGGTTTGGTTTCAAGGAAAAGGTGGATAGGTCGAATGCCTTGGATCAGAAACTCTTCACTGGCATCATGGCACCTCCCCCCCCTATGAAAAAGAAGATAAGACGGAGGACAAGAGCTGGTAGTGGTTGGCAGCTTTGTCAAATGTCAAGAATTACCATAATTATCCTCACAATTCTGTCAACATTCCAGATATTATGGAACCTGCCAGCTTTTGTAGACCAGTCCAGATGGGTCCTTCAGGAGCCCAGATGGGTTCTTCAGGAGCCCAGATGGGTCCTTCAGGAGCCCAGATGGGTTCTTCAGGAGTCCAGATGGGTTCTTCAGGAGCCCAGCTAGGTTTTTCAGGAGCCCAGCTGGGTTCTTCAGGAGCCCAGCTGGGTTCTTCAGGAGCCCAGCTGGGTTCTTCAGGAGCCCAGCTGGGTTCTTCAGGAGCCCAGCTGGGTTCTTCAGGAGCCCAGCTGGGTCCTTCAGGAGCCCAGCTGGGTCCTTCAAGAGCCCAGCTGGGTCCTTCAAGAGCCCAGCTGGGTTCTTCAGGAGCCCAGCTGGGTTCTTCAGGAGCCCAGTACCTTACCTGTACCAAGGCAGAAACCTTAAAGAGCAAACCAAGGAACGGGTGGGGTTTCTACCCAGGGTAAGCGAGTTCTGAGGGGGTGGTTCAACTAACTCGTCATGGTTTTAAACCCCACCCGTTCCGTGGTTTGTTTGCAATAATGTTAATACGAACATCAAAATGGTATACAATACCGACAGGTTGGTAAGTAAGACACATAGGCAACAGTTAGGCAACTTTATTCCGAAACGTTTCGCCTTCACAGTAGGCTTCTTCAGTCGAATACAGAAAGTAGGCAGGAACAGTAGAGATGTGAAGACGATGTAATCAGTCCATCACCCTTGAAGTCGTAGAATTTGAGGTTGTCAGTCCCTCGGCCTGGAGAAGTTCAGATAGTTCCTGACTATGGAACTGAACTTCTCCAGGCCGAGGGACTGACAACCTCAAATTCTACGACTTCAAGGGTGATGGACTGATTACATCGTCTTCACATCTCTACTGTTCCTGCCTACTTTCTGTATTCGACTGAAGAAGCCTACTGTGTAGGCGAAACGTTTCGGAATAAAGTTGCCTAACTGTTGCCTATGTGTCTTACCTACCAATGTTAATACGATTTCGCGAGTCTTAAAGAGCGTTTGAACAAAAATATCCGGATATCCACATATACATACACATACAATATGCATAATGTAAATTGTAGTGCATGTGTGTACTCACCTAGTTGTGGTTGCAGGGGTCGATTCATAGCTCCTGGCCTCGCCTCTTCACTGGTCGCTACTGGGTCACTCTCCCTGAACCATGAGCTTTATCATACCTCTGCCTAAAGCTATGTATGGATCCTGCCTCCACTACATCACTTCCCAAACTATTCCACTTCCTGACTACTGTGTGTGTGTGTGTGTGTGTGTGTGTGTGTGTGTGTGTGTGTGCGCGCGCGCGCATTTATTAGGCATATTTTTCTGAAATTTTGATATGCAGAGTAGGAAATGCATGATTGATTTTAATCATGAGGTTGAGAGGTCGTCACACAAGCAATTAGAGAGAGAGATTATCAGGGAATAATCTTGCAGGCGACAAAGAACTTATTTCTTCGCCTCAGTGACTGCTAATGCGTTCCCAGAGGAGAACAACAACTAAATTCTCCAATCATGTATTCGAATATTCGGGTAAGATGGAACAGGTCAAGCGAGATGGATAAAACAACTAGGGAAGGAAGCAAGGGAGGAAGAGGGGAAGAGAGCAGAAGAGGGGAAAGGGAGATGCGAGACACCGAGAAACCATACAAGGAGACTCATTTCTCGCCTGTACCCCGGCCTGGATAGATCTGTCATTTCTGCAGAGCTTTCAACACGGCCTTTCTGTTATGTACAATGTTATGTTACCACACTTAGTTGCAGTTCGTGGACAGCAAGAAGACAGCTGATATACCACAAGACGGGCAGCAAACAGCAACTACACTCTGGCTGTATCTTTCTCAGGAACATCACTTCATTTGCGATCATTCATTTCTAGAATGATTCAAGTCTGGAGTATTTATGTAATAAAGTCAATATAACTGATGTAATCTCCATCCCAGAGCTGACTCCAACTTCACCTTATTGCCTGTTTGTATATCAATAATGATTGATAAAGATAATGATAGGGAACACTTTTATTGGCATGGGACAAATAACGAGAAGGAATTCTTAGCCTAATCCTGTAAAAACGAGAGAGAGAGAGAGAGAGAGAGAGAGAGAGAGAGAGAGAGAGAGAGAGAGAGAGAGAGAGAGAGAGAGAGAGAGAGAGAGAGAGAGAGAGAGATAATGGAGGAGGGGGATGATGAAGGAAATAGAATGGAGACAGTCAACTGGACTGGAAGACGTCAAATCAAGAAAAACAAGAGAGAATGAAAGACACAATACCATGACTGGAACAATACACAATATTCCTACGTGCGGGTTATATTTGTGTATTAACAACAATAGGAATAAAGAGGACCCATGAGAATGAGAGGACTTACTTTTGTTCATCAGCAGCAGGGGAAGTCAAGATGACAAAAGGAGGTGAGGCTGACAAGAGGTGGTGAGGCTGACATGAGGTGGTGAGGCTGACATGAGGTGGTGAGGCTGACATGAGGTGGTGAGGCTGACAAGAGGTGGTGAGGCTGACAAGAGGTGGTGAGGCTGACATGAGGTGGTGAGGCTGACATGAGGTGGTGAGGCTGACATGAGGTGGTGAGGCTGACAAGAGGTGGTGAGGCTGACAAGAGGTGGTGAGGCTGACATGAGGTGGTGAGGCTGACATGAGGTGGTGAGGCTGACATGAGGAGGTGAGGCTGACAAGAGGAGGTGAGGCTGACATGAGGTAGTGAGGCTGACATGAGGTGGTGAGGCTAACATGAGGTGGTGAGGCTGACAAGAGGTGGTGAGGCTGACAAGAGGAGGCCAGCAGGACGAGAGCTATTTACCTTAATTAACCTCTAATCACTCTTAATTATCCTAACTGAAATTAACATCACAATCACAACACTTGACCCCCTACCGTCGTTCAAAGCACATCTTGTGCACCTGTATACCTGTGACCAGGTATACATAAACCCAGAGATTTGTATCCTAGTATATACACTAAAAGTTTACTTTAATCCTTATTTTTAGAGTTTAAAGTATTTTTCACTGGTGGTGAACAAGTGACATGTAGCCACTGACAATCTTATACTCATTAAAACCAATTAACTAATCTGAAAAATACACCACACACAATAAAAAAATGAATAATCAACTAAAACAATAAAAGTTTTAACATAAACATAAATAAATACTGTTATTCCACGTTAAACCAAGTAAATCAGCATCAATTTAAAAGTCCCACTAAATTAGTGCTGTCAAGACTCTTAAATGCTCACCCTCCCTGGTCCTCACAGGTACGATAAAGCCTAAGCCGAGGCCACACTTCAAATGTGTTCCACAGTTAGCGACACGTCACAACCTACTCAGAGGGAAGAACAAAAAGGTTATTTGTGTATTGTTCCAGTACCGTGACTGGAACAATACACAAATAACCCGCGCATAGGAGAGAGGCGCTTACGACGACGTTTCGGTCCGGTTTGGTCTTTGTAAATGGTCCAAGTCGGGCCGAAACATCGTCGTAAGCTCCTCTCTCTATACGGGTTATTTGTGTACTAAGAGGGAAGTGGGGAGGAGAGGGCAGGAACACCTGTGAACAGGTGACTATGGATGAGGTAATCAACCAATATATAACTGATTTAGAGCATTTTACCGGAGAAAAGATGTATAGAATAAACCATACCACGGGCGGGGATAGAACCCGCGATCAGAGTGTCTCAAAACTCCAGACCGTCACGTTAGCCACTAGACCAGTTAGCCAGTGGCTAACGCGACTGTCTGGAGTTTTGAGACTCTCTGATCGCGGGTTCTACCCCCGCCCGTGGTATGGTTTATTTGCAATCGTGTCATTACGATTTCGTGAATCATGTATAGAATAAGCTTTAACTGGTAAAATTTCTAGATGCAGCTTTCGCTGGAAAAGCTTACCCTGCAACTGTTCTTATTGAAAATGGGTTAAGTAGATATTTTTGTTAATGGGTTTGGCTTGAGATGGACTTGCCTAGTATGGGACAATATGCCTGCTGCAGCGTTCCTACTTTTTTATGTTATGTATTTGTCAGTACCTTCCTCTGAGTCGACGTTTCTAGCCACTTCCTCGACTGTTGCAGCTCGTCCTGCAGGCCAAACATTTTTATTAACTGATTAAGCTTGCTGCTGCTGCTGCTGCTGCTGCTGCTCGTGGCTTGCATGTCTCCACAACTGACACAACCTACTTGATCCAGCACTTTCAGCAGAAACGGGTTGTTTCCTCCTGAAGCTTCCTATATTCATGTTCGACCTGACACGCATATTTGCTTACCCATCTCTGCCTTCTACTCAAGCTGCCTTCCTGCTTCGTTGCTTGTCTGTCTACCATCTTTCCTGTCTCCCTGCCTGCCTGCCTTCCTACGCATCGCCCTGACAACTTCTTCACAGTTTATCTCCCTCACTCCTCCGAATTGATGACGTTCTTCATTGAATGTGTATCAGACGCTGGAGGCTGGGAAGCCATGTTCAAGGAAGCAGTCTTCGAAAAGGAATTGAAATAGCTTCATTGCTAATTCCCCCTCACAGCAACTTCTCAGTAAACTGCCAAAACACTTTTTTCATTGAATTTCACTGTTACGGCTGTTCTGGTCGACTTGAATTAACTATGCTTTGATCCATCGGGAGTCCTGGTCAAGGACTGGGCCACGGGAGCCCGGAGCACCTTCGAGGTAGACTCCAGGTAGGCAACACCGGAGCAACATTCGCTGACAGACTCGAAATACTCTATTTTTTAGAAAATACTGACCAGGTTGCTCAAAATGAGTTGTCTCATTTATCATATATTTTTTACTTAAATTCTATCTGAAAACATCGATGGTTTTCACACTCAAATCATGAAGCTTCTGTAAATGACTATTTGATGGTGTCTTCACAGTACTGAGTCTTATACCGTGCAGTTTTATTTTGACTATGAAATATATCTTGTAAACAAGAGTCTACGAAGAATTGTGTATATTTTTCAGCTAATTTCATCCTGTTTTCATTCTTTTCGTTACGGTATTTGATAATCTTTTGACGTCCCCACAGTGACCCTCCCCACACTGGCACTCCCCACACTGACCCTCCTCACACTGACACTCCCCACACTGACACTCCCCACACTGACACTCCCCACGCTGACACTCCCCACGCTGACACTCCCCACGCTGACACTCCCCACACTGACACTCCCCACACTGACACTCCCCACACTGACACTCCCCACACTGACACTCCCCACACTGACCCTCCCCACACTGACCCTCCCCACACTGACCCTCCCCACACTGATCCTCCCCACACTGACCCTCCTCACACTGGCCCTCCCCACACTGACCCTCCCCACACTGACACTCCCCACACTGCCACTCCCCACACAGGCACTCCCCACACTGGCACTCCCCACACTGGCCCTCCCCACACTGACCCTCCCCACACTGACCCTCCCCATACTGACCCTCCCCACACTGGCCCTACCCACACTGACCCTCCCCACACTGACACTCCCCACACTGACACTCCCCACACTGGCACTCCCCACACTGGCACTCCCCACACTGGCACTCCCCACACTGGCACTCCCCACACTGGCACTCCCCACACTGGCACTCAACACACTGGCACTCCCCACACTGACACTCAACACACTGGCACTCCCCACACTGACACTCAACACACTGGCACTCCCCACACTGACACTCCCCATACTGACACTCAACACACTGGCACTCCCCACACTGACACTCAACACACTGGCACTCCCCACACTGACACTCCCCACACTGACACTCCACACACTGACACTCCACACACTGACACTCAACACACTGACACTCCCCACACTGACCCTCCCCACACTGACACTCCCCACACTGGCACTCCCCACACTGACATTCAACACACTGGCACTCCCCATACTGACACTCAACACACTGGCACTCCCCACACTGACACTCAACACACTGGCACTCCCCACACTGACACTCAACACACTGGCACTCCCCACACTGGCACTCCCCACACTGACACTCCCCACACTGACACTCAACACACTGGCACTCCCCACACTGACACTCCCCACACTGACACTCAACACACTGACACTCCCCACACTGACACTCCCCACACTGACCCTCCCCACACTGACACTCAACACACTGACACTCCCCACACTGACACTCCCCACACTGGCACTCCCCACACTGACACTCCCCACACTGACACTCAACACACTGACACTCAACACACTGACACTCAACACACTGACACTCCCCACACTGACACTCCCCACACTGACACTCCCCACACTGACACTCAACACACTGACACTCAACACACTGACACTCAACACACTGACACTCAACACACTGACACTCAACACACTGACACTCCCCACACTGACACTCAACACACTGACACTCAACACACTGACACTCAACACACTGACACTCAACACACTGACACTCAACACACGGACACTCAACACACTGACACTCCCCACACTGACACTCCCCACACTGACACTCAACACACTGACACTCAACACACTGACACTCAACACACTGACACTCAACACACTGACACTCAACACACTGACACTCAACACACTGACACTCAACACACTGACACTCAACACACTGACACTCAACACACTGACACTCAACACACTGACACTCAACACACTGACACTCCCCACACTGACACTCACCACACTGACACTCAACACACTGACACTCCCCACACTGACACTCAACACACTGACACTCAACACACTGACACTCAACACACTGACACTCAACACACTGGCACTCCCCACACTGACACTCAACACACTGAAACTCCCCACACTGACACTCCCCACACTGACACTCCCCACACTGACACTCAACACACTGACACTCAACACACTGACACTCAACACACTGACACTCAACACACTGACACTCAACACACTGGCACTCCCCACACTGACACTCCCCACACTGACACTCCCCACACTGACACTCAACACACTGACACTCAACACACTGACACTCCCCACACTGACACTCCCCACACTGACACTCAACACACTGACACTCAACACACTGTCACTCAACACACTGACACTCAACACACTGACACTCAACACACTGACACTCAACACACTGACACTCCCCACACTGACACTCAACACACTGACACTCAACACACTGACACTCAACACACTGACACTCAACACACTGTCACTCAACACACTGACACTCCCCACACTGACACTCAACACACTGGCACTCCCCACACTGACACTCAACACACTGACACTCAACACACTGACACTCCCCACACTGACACTCAACACACTGGCACTCCCCACACTGACACTCCCCACACTGACACTCAACACACTGACACTCAACACACTGACACTCAACACACTGACACTCCCCACACTGACACTCAACACACTGACACTCAACACACTGACACTCAACACACTGACACTCAACACACTGACACTCCCCACACTGACACTCAACACACTGACACTCAACACACTGACACTCCCCACACTGACACTCCCCACACTGACACTCAACACACTGACACTCAACACACTGACACTCAACACACTGACACTCAACACACTGACACTCAACACACTGACACTCAACACACTGACACTCAACACACTGACACTCAACACACTGACACTCAACACACTGACACTCCCCACACTGACACTCAACACACTGACACTCAACACACTGACACTCAACACACTGAACTCAACACACTGACACTCAACACACTGACACTCAACACACTGACACTCAACACACTGGCACTCCCCACACTGACACTCAACACACTGAAACTCCCCACACTGACACTCCCCACACTGACACTCCCCCACACTGACACTCAACACAGAGACACTCAACACACTGACACTCAACACACTGACACTCAACACACTGGCACTCCCCACACTGACACTCCCCACACTGACACTCCCCACACTGACACTCCCCACACTGACACTCAACACACTGACACTCCCCACCCTGACCCTCCCCACACTGCCACTCCCCACACTGACACTCCCCACACTGACACTCAACACACTGACACTCCCCACACTGACACTCCCCACACTGACCCTCCCCACACTGACACTCAACACACTGACACTCAACACACTGACACTCCCCACACTGACACTCAACACACTGACACTCAACACACTGACACTCAACACACTGACACTCCCCACACTGACACTCAACACACTGACACTCAACACACTGACACTCAACACACTGACACTCCCCACACTGACACTCAACACACTGACACTCAACACACTGACACTCAACACACTGACACTCAACACACTGTCACTCAACACACTGACACTCCCCACACTGACACGCAACACACTGGCACTCCCCACACTGACACTCAACACACTGACACTCAACACACTGACACTCCCCACACTGACACTCAACACACTGGCACTCCCCACACTGACACTCCCCACACTGACACTCAACACACTGACACTCAACACACTGACACTCCCCACACTGACACTCAACACACTGACACTCAACACACTGACACTCAACACACTGACACTCAACACACTGACACTCAACACAGACATTCAACACACTGGCACTCCCCACACTGACACTCAACACACTGGCACTCCCCACACTGACCTCCACAGTGAGACATGTTCAGTCCAACAGCTCAATGTTTGCATACACAACACTTCACACATCCATACTAATACATACGAACACACATGCATGTATGAATATACAAATACATAAACAAAAGCATGCAAACACACACACAATATATATATATATATATATATATATATATATATATATATATATATATATATATATATATATATATATATATATATATATATATATATATATATATATAATTGTGTGTGTATTTCGTAGCAGCAGCAGCAGCAGCAGCAGCAGCAGCAGCAGCAGCAGCAGCAGCAGCAGCAGCAGCAGCAGCAGCAGCAGCCTATCAGCTGTCAAAACAGAATTACAGACAACTAGACTGTACTTGATAAATTAGACACATGTGCAACTTTTGTGTATCTTTATTGAGGAAACGTTTCGCCACACAGTGACTTCATCAGTCCATCTTGCAGAACAGGAGAGGATACACATGTGTCTAATTTATCAACGTGTCGGTTCTCTGAACCATTCACCTAGATTGTGCTTAATCTTGGACAGAGAGCCCTGACATGGCCCAGGGGATCACCTGGCATTCTTCCCCTCATGTACTCTCTTCATTGCCTTTCCCCATGTATGGGGAAGCACCTACTACACTGTTTCCTCCATTTATTCACCCCAGGGAGAGCTGGTGATGGGGAGAGGAAGGGGTGTAATGGGGAGTGGGGAGACATATTTAGAACACCCTCTAAAACATGGCTCCCGTAATGAACAGTCTCCGCATAACATTACCCAGTAATTTCAACATATTAAATGCCACACTAACTGCAACCCATCACAGCGAGTGTAATGGAGCGCTGACCACGCACAACGTTACAGGTTGTACTGTCGTGCTACTGTAATGAAGCCCTGCATATCTACACCGTTACAGGTTCTTCTGTAGCGATGATGTAACCTGTACTACGTTGCCACTCTCACGATAAGATTTTGAGTTACCGGTAATGGTACAGTGTCATGGTGTGGCACTACATGTCAATGTGGGACTACAAAACACCGTGTCAATGTGGCATTACCACACACCGTGTCAATATGGCACTACCACACACCGTGTCAATGTGGGACTACAAAACACCGTGTCAATATGGCACTACCACACACCGTGTCAATGTGGGACTACAAAACACCGTGTCAATGTGGCACTACCACACACCGTGTCAATATGGCACTACCACACACCGTGTCAATGTGGGACTACAAAACACCGTGTCAATGTGGCACTACCACACACCGTGTCAATATGGCACTACCACACACCGTGTCAATGTGGGACTACAAAACACCGTGTCAATGTGGCACTACCACACACCGTGTCAATGTGGCACTAATACAGTGTCTTCCCAGATTGCTTTTATGTCCAGGTCTCCAAGAAGCTGGCTCAACACTGACGACTCTGAGCATCTTCCAGATCTTCCAGATACCAACATCTTAAGGAGCTACATTATGCCCCGTGCTGCAGGCCATAAGCCACTCATGATGTAATTCCATTAACGTCGTAAAGTGAAACAATTAGAGAATAACGTGCGTTAGTCTAACCTAGCCTAGCCTACCGTAAACTAATCTGATCTAACCTAGCCTACTATAAACTAACATGACCTGAAATAACTGACCATACCTAATAAAAATTGGATTTTCTTAGAGACAGAAGTCAAGGAGCATGTCCTCCTTGTAATTAAGGTCAAATTAAAGTCAAATGCGTCATTGTGACAATGAAATCAAAACGTCATTATTTGATGTTATAGTTCCACCCTCGCTCTTTAGGATCTCCGGTCTGTGATCGCGATTCTAAATTTTAAAACACTGAGAACTAAACAGTCACACCCTGTCCTATCCTTCACAGACAGGTAGCCCTCCGTCCCATGCTAGACAGACGTGTAACCTGCCGTGCCAGGTTACAGACAGCTACCCACAGTCCCAGGCTACACCCATACAGCTACCCACTGTCCCAGGCTACACAAACACAGCTACACACAGTTCAAGGCTACACAGACATAGCTACCCACAGTCCCAGGCTACACACACACAGCTCCCACAGTTCCAGGCTACACACACACAGCTATCCACAGTCCCAGGCTACCCACAGTCCCAGGCTACACACAGTCCCAGGCTACACACAGGCCCAGGCTACACACAGGCCCAGGCTACACACAGGCCCAGGCTACACACAGGCCCAGGCTACACACAGGCCCAGGCTACACACAGGCCCAGGCTACACACAGGCCCAGGCTACACACAGGCCCAGGCTACACACAGGCCCAGGCTACACACAGGCACAGGCTACACACATGCCCAGGTTACACACAGTCCCAGGCTACACACAGTCCCAGGCTACACACAGGCCCAGGATACACACAGGCCCAGGCTACACACAGGCCCAGGCTACACACAGGCCCAGGCTACACACAGGCCCAGGCTACACACAGGCCCAGGCTACACACAGTCCCAGGCTACACACAGTCCCAGGCTACCCACAGTCCCAGGCTACCCACAGTCCCAGGCTACCCACAGTCCCAGGCTACACACAGTCCCAGGCTACACACAGTCCCAGGCTACACACAGTCCCAGGCTACACACAGTCCCAGGCTACACACAGTCCCAGACTACCCACAGGCCCAGGCTATCCACAGGCCCAGGCTACACACAGTCCCAGGCTACACACAGGCCCAGGCTACACACAGGCCCAGGCTACACACAGGCCCAGGCTACACACAGTTCCAGGCTACACACAGTTCCAGGCTACACACAGTCCCAGGCTACACACAGTCCCAGGCTACACACAGTCCCAGGCTACACACAGTCCCGGGCTACACACAGGCCCAGGCTACACACAGTCCCAAGCTACACACAGGCCCAGGCTACACACAGGCCCAGGCTACACACAGGCCCAGGCTACACACAGGCACAGGCTACACACAGGCCCAGGCTACACACAGTCCCAGGCTACACACAGACCCAGGCTACACACAGTCCCAGGCTACCCACAGTCCCAGGCTACCCACAGTCCCAGGCTACACACAGTCCCAGGCTACACACAGTCCCAGGCTACACACAGTCCCAGGCTACACACAGTCCCAGGCTACACACAGTCCCAGGCTACACACAGTCCCAGGCTACACACAGTCCCAGACTACCCACAGGCCCAGGCTATCCACAGGCCCAGGCTACACACAGTCCCAGGCTACACACAGGCCCAGGCTACACACAGGCCCAGGCTACACACAGGCCCAGGCTACACACAGGCCCAGGCTACACACAGGCCCAGGCTACACACAGGCCCAGGCTACACACAGGCCCAGGCTACACACAGTTCCAGGCTACACACAGTCCCAGGCTACACACAGTCCCAGGCTACACAAAGTCCCAGGCTACACACAGTCCCGGGCTACACACAGGCCAAGGCTACACACAGTCCCAAGCTACACACAGTCCCAGGCTACACAGTCCCAGGCTACACAGTCCCAGGCTACACACAGTCCCAGGCTACACACAGTCCCAGGCTACACACAGTCCCAGGCTACACACAGTCCCAGGCTACACACAGGCCCAGGCTACACACAGGCCCAGGCTACACACAGTCCCAGGCTACACACAGTCCCAGGCTACACACAGTCCCAGGCTACACACAGTCCCAGGCTACACACACAGCATCTAGCGAAAAGGAGTTGTAGTCCACAGGTTCCTAATTGCACACACACACACACACACACGGTCGCCGGCATCAATGGAAGGCCTAAACTCAAAAAAAAACCGAAGTAAATTCAAACAGACGCTGTACCTGTCTACACACCAGAGAAGGCGAACTAGTACAAACACTCCAAGACTGGCTGCAACTTAAAGAAGCTGGGCGTAGTCGACCGCTTGAGCGCCAGAAATCGATATCATGCATGAACACTCGGTACGATACAGTCCATGGTGTTATAAGGAGTACTAATACCCTTAATTATGATGAGATAATGAGTACTAACACCTTAAATTGCGATGAGAAAATGAGTACTAACACCCTTAATTACGATAAGATAACGAGTACTAACACCTTTAATTAAGAGGAGTACTAACACCATCCATTACGATGAGGTAAGGAGTACTAACACTCTTAATTACGATGAGATAAGGAGTACCAACACACTTACGTTGATAAGGGGAATTACTAACACCCCTTACAGTACGAACCAGTACATAGAGTATACCTCAGGGTATCCCTCAAATGAGGAGGTATCCTCTGAGATGTTTCCCACAGATGCCGGTAGATACCACCCCTTGTGAGGCATATCCTGGGGGATTCCTTAGAGGGAACGTCTCCCCTCACTCCTCAGGAACGTCTCCCCTCACTCCTCAGGAACGTCTCCCCTCACTCCTCAGGAACGTCTCCCCTCACTCCTCAGGAACGTCTCCCCTCACTCCTCAGGAACGTCTCCCATCACTCCTCAGGAACGTCTCCCCTCGCTCCTGAGGAACGTCTCTACTCACAAGGGGGCAATTGCACAGTCGACTAACTCAATACACTTAATGAACTGTATGTGTGTGTGTGTGTGTGTGTGTGTGTGTGTGTGTGTGTGTGTGTGTGTGTGTGTGTGTGTGTGTGTGTGTGTACTCAGAGCTGGGCTTGTTGGGAGTCGAGACTTAGCTCCTGGCCCTATCTCCTAGACCACTTTGATCGGCATCATTGACTTCGCTTCTTAGACCATATCGTAACTACTCCTAAGGCTGTGTATTAAGTTCACCTCTACAAGTGCCTCATTTGTGTTTGTGTGTGTGTGTGTGTGTGTGTGTGTGTGTGTGTGTGTGTGTGTGTGTGTGTTTGTGTGTGTGTGTGTGAGAGAGAGAGAGAGAGAGAGAGAGAGAGAGAGAGCCAGGGGAGCTGTAAGGCAGGTAATGGTGCACCTGGCACTGCTAGTACAGATGTACTCGACTGGAAAACGAGAGCAACAAGCACTCCCTGATGTACAACAACCAGGGAAAAGTATTGCATGTTGCTACCCAGTACATCTGTGAATACCTCTGAGAGAGAGAGAGAGAGAGAGAATCATAGGATTAGGTAGTCCACACTAAGGCTGTTTTTTGAGAAGTATCTCTATCTAGAATAAGGATTATCTTCTCCTAGCTAAGTTAAAGAGTCAGGGAGAGAAAGAACAACCTCAATAAACAAGAACTGTGGGTCTGTTTACCTTGGGAAGAGTAAAAGAAATTGTTTGATTTGTGGAGTGCAAGTGGGGAACCAGCGTGACCCAACAGGTGGAATAAACCACCAACAGGTGGAATAAACCACCAACAGGTGGAATAAACCACCAACAGGTGGAATAAACCACCAACAGGTGGAATAAACCACCAACAGGTGGAATAAACAACAAACACGCAACAGAAGCAGCTAACAGTTGACTGACCATCCAGCCACAGAGGACCCATACGAGTTTACTGCTTCCCGACCTGGAGTCTGCCTGGAGGGTATTCCGGGGATCAACCCCCCCGCAACCCGGTCCATAACCAGGCCTCCAGGTGGATCAGGGCCTGATCAACGAGGCTGTTACTGCTGCCCTGAGTATATGTCTATGCACACCGCTCAGTATTTCTGTTGAAAGTCTTTCCTGAGTTACAAAAGTATTTCTTTTTTTATTAAAGTTGAAAAAATGTAATTGATTTATTGTAAATTAAAAATGTAATTGATTTACTGTAAAGCAAGAAGTAAACGATATTTAGATATGGTTTTCTTCATGGTCTGGCTCTAGACAGAGTCTGGGTCATGGTCTGGCTCTAGACAGCGTCTGGGTCATGGTCCGGCTCTAGACAGAGTCTGGGTCATGGTCTGGCTCTAGACAGAGTCTGGGTCATGGTCTGGCTCTAGACAGCGTCTGGGTCATGGTCCGGCTCTAGACAGAGTCTGGGTCATGGTCTGGCTCTAGACAGCGTCTGGGTCATGGTCTGGCTCTAGACAGAGTCTGGGTCATGGTCTGGCTCTAGACAGAGTCTGGGTCATGTTCTGGCTCTAGACAGAGTCTGGGTCGTGGTCTGGCTCTAGACAGCGTCTGGGTCATGGTCTGGCTCTAGACAGAGTCTGGGTCATGGTCTGGGTCATGGTCTGGCTCTAGACAGAGTCTGGGTCATGGTCTGGCTCTAGACAGCGTCTGGGTCATAGTCTGGCTCTAGACAGAGTCTGGGTCATGGTCTGGCTCTAGACAGAGTCTGGGTCATGGTCTGGCTCTAGACAGAGTCTGGGTCATGGTCTGGCTCTAGACAGAGTCTGGGTCATGGTCTGGCTCTAGACAGAGTCTGGGTCATGGTCTGGCTCTAGACAGAGTCTGGGTCATGGTCTGGCTCTAGACAGCGTCTGGGTCATGGTCTGGCTCTAGACAGAGTCTGGGTCATGGTCTGGCTCTAGACAGAGTCTGGGTCATGGTCTGGCTCTAGACAGAGTCTGGGTCATGGTCTGGCTCTAGACAGCGTCTGGGTCATGGTCTGGCTCTAGACAGAGTCTGGGTCATGGTCTGGCTCTAGACAGAGTCTGGGTCATGGTCTGGCTCTAGACAGAGTCTGGGTCATGGTCTGGCTCTAGACAGAGTCTGGGTCATGGTCTGGCTCTAGACAGAGTCTGGGTCATGGTCTGGCTCTAGACAGAGTCTGGGTCATGGTCTGGCTCTAGACAGAGTCTGGGTCATGTTCTGGCTCTAGACAGCGTCTGGGTCATGGTCTGGCTCTAGACAGAGTCTGGGTCATGGTCTGGCTCTAGACAAAGTCTGGGTCATGGTCTGGCTCTAGACAGAGTCTGGGTCATGGTCTGGCTCTAGACAGAGTCTGGGTCATGGTCTGGCTCTAGACAGAGTCTGGGTCATGGTCTGGCTCTAGACAGAGTCTGGGTCATGGTCTGGCTCTAGACAGAGTCTGGGTCATGGTCTGGCTCTAGACAGAGTCTGGGTCATGGTCTGGCTCTAGACAGAGTCTGGGTCATGGTCTGGCTCTAGACAGTCTGGGTCGTGGTCTGGCTCTAGACAAAGTCTGGGTCATGGTCTGGCTCTAGATAGTCTGGGTCATGGTCTGGCTCTAGACAGTCTGGGTCATGGTCTGGCTCTAGACAGAGTCTGGGTCATGGTCTGGCTCTAGACAGTCTGGGTCATGGTCTGGTTCTAGACAGCGTCTGGGTTATGGTCTGGCTCTAGACAGAGTCTGGGTCATGGTCTGGCTCTAGACAGAGTCTGGGTCATGGTCTGGCTCTAGACAGTCTGGGTCATGGTCTGGCTCTAGACAGCGTCTGGGTCATGGTCTGGTTCTAGACAGCGTCTGGGTCATGGTCTGGCTCTAGACAGCGTCTGGGTCATGGTCTGGCTCTAGACAGCGTCTGGGTCATGGTCTGGCTCTAGACAGCGTCTGGGTCATGGTCTGGCTCTAGACAGCGTCTGGGTCATGGTCTGGCTCTAGATGTGGTCTGAATCTCACGACACTTTCTTTCTTCAATACTCCTTACCCCTCCATTCTCTCTTTCCTTTATTCATTCTCTCCTTCCCTCTCCAGCGCGACTCGGTGACTACCTGATACTGACTGATGCTGATTGGTTGCCACTCGATACCTAGCTCATACTCAGTGCCTGGATGATACAGTGCTTGGATGATACAGTGCCTGGATGATACAGTGCCTGGATGATACAGTGCTTGGATGATACAGTGCCTGGATGATACAGTGCATGGATGATACAGTGCTTGGATGATACAGTGCCTGGATGATACAGTGCCTGGATGATACAGTGCTTGGATGATACAGTGCCTGGATGATACAGTGCCTGGATGATACAGTGCTTGGATGATACAGTGCCTGGATGATACAGTGCCTGGATGATACAGTGCTTGGATGATACAGTGCCTGGATGATACAGTGCCTGGATGATACAGTGCTTGGATGATACAGTGCTTGGATGATACAGTGCCTGGATGATACAGTGCCTGGATGATACAGTGCTTGGATGATACAGTGCCTGGATGATACAGTGCCTGGATGATACAGTGCCTGGATGATACAGTGCCTGGATGATACAGTGCTTGGATGATACAGTGCCTGGATGATACAGTGCCTGGATGATACAGTGCTTGGATGATACAGTGCCTAGATGATACAGTGCCTGGATGATACAGTGCCTGGATGATACAGTGCCTGGATGATACAGTGCCTGGATGATACAGTGCCTGGATGATACAGTGCCTGGATGATACAGTGCTTGGATGATACAGTGTTTGGATGATACAGTGCCTGGATGATACAGTGCCTGGATGATACAGTGCCTGGATGATACAGTGCTTGGATGATACAGTGTTTGGATGATACAGTGCCTGGATGATACAGTGCCTGGATGATACAGTGCTTGGATGATACAGTGCCTGGATGATACAGTGCCTGGATGATACAGTGCCTGGATGATACAGTGCTTGGATGATACAGTGCCTGGATGATACAGTGCCTGGATGATACAGTGCTTGGATGATACAGTGCTTGGATGATACAGTGCCTGGATGATACAGTGCCTGGATGATACAGTGCTTGGATGATACAGTGCCTGGATGATACAGTGCTTGGATGATACAGTGCTTGGATGATACAGTGCCTGGATGATACAGTACCTGGATGATACAGTGCCTGGATGATACAGTGCCTGGATGATACAGTGCCTGGATGATACAGTGCCTGGATGATACAGTGCTTGGATGATACAGTGCCTGGATGATACAGTGCCTGGATGATACAGTGCCTGGATGATACAGTGCCTGGATGATACAGTGCTTGGATGATACAGTGCCTGGATGATACAGTGCCTGGATGATACAGTGCCTGGATGATACAGTGCCTGGATGATACAGCTCCTCGATGATACAGTGCCTGGATGATACAGTGCTTGGATGATACAGTGCCTGGATGATACAGTGCCTGGATGATACAGTGCCTGGATGATACAGTGCCTGGATGATACAGTGCCTGGATGATACAGTGCTTGGATGATACAGTGCTTGGATGATACAGTGCTTGGATGATACAGTGCCTGGATGATACAGTGCCTGGATGATACAGTGCTTGGATGATACAGTGCTTGGATGATACAGTGCCAGGATGATACAGTGCTTGGATGATACAGTGCCTGGATGATACAGTGCCTGGATGATACAGTGCCTGGATGATACAGTGCTTGGATGATACAGTGCCTGGATGAAACAGTGCCTGGATGATACAGTGCTTGGATGATACAGTGCCTGGATGAAACAGTGCCTGGATGATACAGTGCCTGGATGATACAGTGCCTGGATGATACAGTGCTTGGATGATACAGTGCCTGGATGATACAGTGCCTGGATGATACAGTGCCTGGATGATACAGTGCCTGGATGATACAGCTCCTCGATGATACAGTGCCTGGATGATACAGTGCTTGGATGATACAGTGCCTGGATGATACAGTGCCTGGATGATACAGTGCCTGGATGATACAGTGCCTGGATGATACAGCTCCTCGATGATACAGTGCCTGGATGATACAGTGCTTGGATGATACAGTGCCTGGATGATACAGTGCTTGGATGATACAGTGCCTGGATGATACAGTGCCTGGATGATACAGAGCCTGGATGATACAGTGCCTGGATGATACAGCTCCTCGATGATACAGTGGCAGTCAGGTGTGCCAGTGATACATCCAAACAGTGCCACCCCTGCCAGAAGCCTACCTCTAAGACAGCCACCTAACTTTAAAACCCACAGCATGTTGCTGCTGACAATGCGTGAATACCCACAGAGGGGGGTGGCGCCCCCTTCTATAGTGTTACTGTCATCATAGCGGAAAAACAGTGTTGCCACACCCCCTGCTGTGAAACAAGAAGAGGGCTGCCATCTCTTGCATTCTTCCACCTTGCTTTACCGTGTTGCAAAGAATGCAAGAAATGGGTAATTTAGACATGCGCAACACTTAGGTATCTTCATTGACAAAACGTTTCGGATGAGTTGAGAGCTTCATCAGTCTAATACAGACAGGAAGTACAATCCTGGAAACAGTACGAGGTAATCAGTCCCCTCAGCTTTGGAAGATAATAATCAGTCCCTCAGCCCTGGTGCAAAATAATCAGTCCCTTATCCCAAAGCAAAAGCATGTGGCCAAAGATTTTTTTCTGGAGAGTAAGCGAAGAGACTCGGTCACAGGTGAGCTGAGTCCAGGACTGCAATAATCTCTCTACTCAACTGATGAAGGCTGCAGCGCAGGCGAAACGTTTCGTTCATAAAGATCCCCAAGTGTTGCACAAGTGTCTTATTTATCAACATTAATATGAAATAAGATTAAAAGTGATCACTGGCGGACCAGCAGGATAGTTATCGCTGGATATTTACCTGGAAGGTTAATCTGCTGACACGAGTCAGGTCTGGATTATCCACTGGACGGACGATGAACACAGTGAACAAGGCCTACCAGAAAGTTGTAGGATTTAAAAAATCGAGTAAAACACTGATAATTGGTAAATCAGGCTACATAATTTGTCTTAATTGAATTATTTGTACTTGTGTGTGTGTGCGTTTGTGTGTGTGTGTGTCTGTGTGTGTGTGTGTGTGTGTATGTGTGTAAAAGAGGAGAGAGAGAGAGAGAGAGAGAGAGAGAGAGAGAGAGACCTAGGGATCCTTAACCTAACATTGTCAAACACTGTTTAAGAGAGGGAGGGAGAGAGAGAGAGAGAGAGACTGTCAAACACTAGCGTAAAACATTTTACGCAAAAATAAGGGGGAAGAAATCCCCCCCAAAATCAAATAAGTTGCCATGAACAAGCAGCCAGAATTAGAAATCTGGAAATCAGATTACACGGATTAAAAAAAATCATAAAATAGCGGAATGACGCACCGAAATATGAAATTACATTTCTAATAAAAAATATATAATAGAGACCGTTGAAAAAAGTTCCAATGTAATCAATTACGTTCATTGTAAAAGATTTTTTTTTTGTACGTGGAAGTATTGTGCTGCCTTAAGTTCATAATATAGTATGGTACAGTGTAGTATTGTACACTGTAGTATGGTACAGTGTAGTATTGTGCAGTGTAGTATTGTGCAGTGTAGTATTGTACACTGTAGTATTGTGCAGTGTAGTATTGTACACTGTAGTATGGTACAGTGTAGTATTGTGCAGTGTAGTATGGTGCAGTGTAGTATTGTACACTGTAGTATTGTGCAGTGTAGTATTGTGCAGTGTAGTATGGTACAGTGTAGTATTGTACACTGTAGTATGGTACACTGTAGTATTGTGCAGTGTAGTATGGTACAGTGTAGTATTGTACACTGTAGTATTGAGCAGTGTAGTATGGTACAGTGTAGTATGGTGCAGTGTAGTATGGTGCAGTGTAGTATGGTACAGTGTAGTATGGTACAGTGTAGTATGGTGCAGTGTAGTATGGTACAGTGTAGTATGGTGCAGCGTAGTATGGTGCAGTGTAGTATGGTACAGTGTAGTATGGTGCAGTGTAGTATGGTGCAGTGTAGTATGGTGCAGTGTAGTACGGTACAGTGTAGTATGGTACAGTGTAGTATGGTGCAGTGTAGTATGGTACAGTGTAGTATGGTGCAGTGTAGTATGGTGCAGTGTAGTATGGTACAGTGTAGTATTGTGCAGTGTAGTATTGTACAGTGTAGTATTGTACACTGTAGTATTGTGCAGTGTAGTATTGTGCAGTGTATTATGGTACAGTGTAGTATTGTGCAGTGTAGTATGGTAGTGTAGTATGGTGCAGTGTAGTATGGTGCAGTGTAGTATGGTACAGTGTAGTATTGTGCAGTGTAGTATGGTACAGTGTAGTATGGTGCAGTGTAGTATGGTGCAGTGTAGTATGGTACAGTGTAGTATTGTGCAGTGTAGTATTGTACAGTGTAGTATCGTACACTGTAGTATTGTGCCGTGTAATATTGTGCAGTGTAGTATGGTACAGTGTAGTATTGTGCAGTGTAGTATTGTACAGTGTATTGTGCAGTGTAGTATGGTACACTGTAGTATTGTGCAGTGTAGTATGGTACAGTGTAGTATGGTACACTGTGGTATGGTACAGTGTAGTATGGTACAGCGTAGTATGGTGCAGTGTAGTATGGTGCAGTGTAGTATTGTACACTGTAGTATTGTGCAGTGTAGTATGGTACAGTGTAGTATGGTGCAGTGTAGTATGGTGCAGTGTAGTATGGTACAGTGTAGTATGGTACAGTGTAGTATGGTGCAGTGTAGTATGGTACAGTGTAGTATGGTGCAGTGTAGTATGGTGCAGTGTAGTATGGTACAGTGTAGTATGGTGCAGTGTAGTATGGTGCAGTGTAGTATGGTGCAGTGTAGTACGGTACAGTGTAGTATGGTACAGTGTAGTATGGTGCAGTGTAGTATGGTACAGTGTAGTATGGTGCAGTGTAGTATGGTGCAGTGTAGTATGGTACAGTGTAGTATTGTGCAGTGTAGTATTGTACAGTGTAGTATTGTACACTGTAGTATTGTGCAGTGTAGTATTGTGCAGTGTATTATGGTACAGTGTAGTATTGTGCAGTGTAGTATGGTAGTGTAGTATGGTGCAGTGTAGTATGGTGCAGTGTAGTATGGTACAGTGTAGTATTGTGCAGTGTAGTATGGTACAGTGTAGTATGGTGCAGTGTAGTATGGTGCAGTGTAGTATGGTACAGTGTAGTATTGTGCAGTGTAGTATTGTACAGTGTAGTATCGTACACTGTAGTATTGTGCCGTGTAATATTGTGCAGTGTAGTATGGTACAGTGTAGTATTGTGCAGTGTAGTATTGTACAGTGTATTGTGCAGTGTAGTATGGTACACTGTAGTATTGTGCAGTGTAGTATGGTACAGTGTAGTATGGTACACTGTGGTATGGTACAGTGTAGTATGGTACAGCGTAGTATGGTGCAGTGTAGTATGGTGCAGTGTAGATTGGTACAGTGTGTAGTATTGTACAGTGTAGTACTGTGCAGTGCATTATGGTGCAGTGTAGTATGGTACAGTGTGTAGTATGGTGCAGTGTAGTATGGTACAGTGTGTAGTATGGTACAGTGTAGTATGGTACAGTGTAGTATGGTACAGTGTGTAGTATGGTAGTGTAGTATGGTACGGTGTGTAGTATGGTACCGTGTGTAGTATGGTACCGTGTGTAGTATGGTACCGTGTGTAGTATGGTACCGTGTGTAGTATGGTACAGTGTGTATGGTTCAATGTGTATGGTACAGTGTAATATGGTACAGTGCATAGTATGGCACAGTGTGCAGTATGGTACAGTGTATTATGGTACAGTGTAATATGGTGCAGTGTAGTACGGTACGGTGTGTAGTATGGTACAGTGTGTAGTATGGTACAGTGTGTAGTATGGTACAGTGTGTAGTATGGTACAGTGTAGTGCTGTGCAGTGTAGTATGGTGCAGTGTAGTATGGTACAGTGTGTAGTATGGTACAATGTGTAGTATGGTACCGTGTGTAGTATGGTACAGTGTATGGTACAGTGTGTAGTATTGTACAGTGTGTATGGTACAGTGTGAGAGTAAGACACATGTGCAACATCTGGGTATCTTTATTGTAGACGTTTCGCCATCCAGTGGCTTTATCAATACAAATTCTAGGACATAACTTGATGTTGCAGTGTCTGACAGCAACTTGTCAGACACTGCAACATCATGGAATCTTAATTCTGAGGACATGTACATAACCTCCACGACTACGACAACTACTACTACAACTAACCCATCTCTTTGGGAAGGACCTACTTCCACTGGGGAATCCCGCCAACCAGTGAATTTGCCCTCGTCTGCTTCACCTGACGTTACTATATAAGCGCCAGGATTCTTTCTTCTGCTTCAGAATCTCCACGACTATGGTGCTGTTCGCACCTACTCCTAGGTTGAGGGACTGATTACCTCATCTTCTGTACATAGTTCTACTGTCTTCAAGTTATGTCCTAGAATTTGTATTGATAAAGCCACTGGATGGCGAAACGTCTACAATAAAGATACCCAGATGTTGCACATGTGTCTTACTCTCATCTTGTCGGTATTATATACCATTCGTACACATGGTACAGTGTGTATGGTACAGTGTAGTATGGTACAGTGTGTAGTATAATACAGTGTAGTATGATACGATGTAGTATGGTACAATGTAGTATGGTACAATGTGTAGTAATGTATGGTACAGCATGTACAGTATGGTACAGCATGTACAGTATGGTACAGCATGTACAGTATGGTACAGCATATGCAGTAGGGTACAGAATGTACAGTATGGTACAGCATGTGCAGTATGGTACAACGTGCGGTATGGTGCAGTATAGTACAGAATGTACAGAATGGTACAGCATGCGCAGTATGGTACAGCATGCTGCGCATGGTACAATATGTGCAGTATGGTACAGAATATACAGTAATGTATGGTACAGCATGCCCAGTAGCGTTCATTATAGCATGTGCAGTAATGTATGGCAGATCATGCAAAGTAATGCGTGATACAGCATGCGCAGTGCCATACATTACAGCATGCGCAGTAATGCATGATACAGCATAGAAAGTGCCATACTTTACAGCATGCACAGTAGTATGTGATACAGCATGCGCAGTACCATACATTACAGCACGCGCAGTGTGAGGGAAAAGTTCAATAGATAGGAGTAGCGAGGGAGTATATAGTAACAATAGTTTCATTGCCGGCTACTTGTTAAGGTAGGGTAAGTCCAGCTCCCGCTATTCCCCCCCCCCCTTTTTCCCCCTCCCCGAAAGTGATAGTTTGATTGCCGGCTGCTTGTTAAGGTAGGGTCAGTCTAGCTCCCGCTATCCCTTCCCCTCCCTCTCCCCCGGAAAGGTGACGTGTGGGGCTCCGGTCAAACAGTAAATCACTCGACTCACAGCTCCCAACGCTACTTTAAGTACACGCCTGATCATATTTAAGTGGACTTATTGGTTGAAAGCTTCACTTTTGACCAATAATTAACTTAGTCCTTTCAGTCTTCATAGGTTAAAATGTTTTAATAATCACATCTTTTAGGTATTGTACTTATCATGGAGAGTGATTTCATAAGCAGTGGGTAATCTGTCTCTCTTTACAGCTTGAAAGGACAGAGAGGGTCACCTGCTAATCAACGAGTAGAATTGAAGGAGACGGACTAACGTTCTGAGACGTCCGAAATTCTGATCCACTTACCTGTTTGTGTATGCAAGTAGCAGGATATAACCCCTCATCATTGAAGTGGAAAAAAACCTGCTTTCCTGTCATCTGGACGGATTATTGACGGCTATAAAATCTGTGAAGAACGAGCCGGTGGGTTGTCACCAACACATGTGACCCCCCCCCCCATCATCGGCAACGGCTACGATTTCAACAACACGCAGTGTCACCAACACCAGACACCCAAGTTTAATATATATACATTAGCGTTGAATTCAGATATCATTTATATTTTTCATTTTTCATTTTCCTTAAGGTAGGATTTATATTTCATATTTAAGTGTTTTATATTTTAAATTTTCTAAATAATAAAGTGTTTGTCAGTTTTTGTTCTTTTTCTATTCATTAATTTTCCTGAGGAGGAGCCAGCTTTGGTAATACTGTCTGAAGTTGTTACAGCGCTGAGTAAGTCTTCACACGCAGTAATGTGTGATACAGTATACGCAGTAGCATACATTACAGCTTGTGCAGTACCATACATTACAGCATGTGCAGTACCATACATTACAGCATGTGCAGTACCATACATTACAGCTTGTGCAGTACCATACATTACAGCATGTGCAGTACCATACATTACAGCATGTGCAGTACCATACATTACAGCATGTGCAGTACCATACATTACAGCATGTGCAGTACCATACATTACAGCATGTGCAGTACCATACATTACAGCTTGTGCAGTACCATACATTACAGCTTGTGCAGTACCATACATTACAGCATGTGCAGTACCATACATTACAGCTTGTGCAGTACCATACATTACAGCTTGTGCAGTACCATACATTACAGCTTGTGCAGTACCATACATTACAGCATGTGCAGTGCCATACCATACATTACAGCATGTACAGCTTGTGCAGTACCATACATTACAGCTTGTGCAGTACCATACATTACAGCATGTGCAGTGCCATGCATTACAGCTTGTGCAGTACCATACATTACAGCATGTGCAGTACCATACATTACAGCTTGTGCAGTACCATACATTACAGCTTGTGCAGTACCATACATTACAGCTTGTGCAGTACCATACATTACAGCTTGTGCAGTACCATACATTACAGCTTGTGCAGTACCATGCATTACAGCATGTGCAGTACCATACATTACAGCTTGTGCAGTACCATACATTACAGCTTGTGCAGTACCATACATTACAGCTTGTGCAGTACCATACATTACAGCTTGTGCAGTGCCATACATTACAGCTTGTGCAGTGCCATACATTACAGCTTGTGCAGTACCATACATTACAGCTTGTGCAGTACCATACATTACAGCTTGTGCAGTACATTACATTACAGCTTGTGCAGTGCCATACATTACAGCTTGTGCAGTGCCATACATTACAGCTTGTGCAGTGCCATACATTACAGCTTGTGCAGTGCCATACATTACAGCTTGTGCAGTGCCATACATTACAGCTTGTGCAGTGCCATATATTACAGCTTGTGCAGTGCCATACATTACAGCTTGTGCAGTGCCATATATTACAGCTTGTGCAGTGCCATACATTACAGCTTGTGCAGTGCCATACATTACAGCTTGTGCAGTGCTATACATTACAGCTTGTGCAGTACCATACATTACAGCATGTGCAGTACCATACATTACAGCATGTGCAGTACCATACATTACAGCATGTGCAGTACCATACATTACAGCATGAGCAGTACCATACATTACAGCATGCGCAGTACCATACATTACAGCATGTGCAGTACCATACATTACAGCATGTGCAGTACCATACATTACAGCATGCGCAGTACCATACATTACAGCATGTGCAGTACCATACATTACAGCATGTGCAGTACCATACATTACAGCATGCGCAGTACCATACATTACAGCATGCGCAGTACCATACATTACAGCATGTGCAGTAATATAGGGCACAACATAGTCTACTATTATCATCTTAGAGCTCAGCATGGTATGCGTTTGGCGGTCACTGTAAAATGCGTGGTTCACTATTTTTTCAGTCCTGGTCACCCATGTCCTGACTCAGTGAGGAGAGCCACGACTTTCATCACTCAGAACTCTTTTTAGGGCTCCAGGCTCGAACCAACGAATTCCTATAAGACGCGAGTGTATACACCCGTAAAAAATGAAATGGTTATAACTCTGGAAAATTGCATTTATCTGAATGTAACTAATTATGTACATAACAGTAAATGATAAACATAATTATTATTTATCAATGTTACATAGACAAGTAAGAATTTGGGACACCAAGGTCGCAAAAAATGTCCCCCTTCGATACCTTCCACTGTCATAACCACAAGTTGCTCTCGACCTATTAATTATAAATGAAATATACATACACCAGGAATGCTGGTAAATATATAAATTTGTGGACTGTATATTAAAAATAATAAATGAATATATATATATATATATATATATATATATATATATATATATATATATATATATATATATATATATATATGCACATTTATACAACAGAAGGACAATATATCTTAATCATAACAATCACCTATTTGACTAGAGATTAATGTGTATCATACTCAGAAAACCTCACTGTCTATCAATGAAAATAACACTGGCCAGGTTACTACGTAAGACTTATCTGAGGTTCCTGGAGCTGTCTTGTCCAGTCGCCTGATATCTCAAGTTATGCAGGAATGCACATCCAACAATTTAGTCTCCTATTTGAGAGGTGTCAGCCCAATTTTAACCTCTAGAGCACGAAAAATTCTTCCCATTACACCAACGTTTCTAATCCAAATTAAAATGCAAGAGACTGAATTTCAGTTTGGGTATTTCTACTCTTACATGTAATGATGATTTCTTTAAAATAAGAAGGAGAAAGTACCCAAAAGTATTTACCTACAATACTGTATTTCCGAAAATATGGATGGCAGCATTTTCCATGCACCATTTATTGGAGTCTGTTACAACGACTCAAATTGCTCATCATAAACAGGGGAGTGATCAAAGTAAGATATAGGATTCAGCATCCACACGGCATATTATTACATACAAGATTCAATCAAACTCTTTATATGACTTACGCCCTTGTGGAACCCAGAGTTTCCCCAGACACAACTTCATGTATCTGTACCCTCCAGCTGCATTTATACTTTATGGCACATTCAGAAACAATTTCACTTGAGTTAGATGATGAGTTTGTTATAAGATAGGGTGCTTAGCACACACTCAATTCAGCATTTTGTGAACCTACCTCGTACCTAACTGGCATTTGCCCTTAACATCAGCCAGCACTTTCACAGGAACTTTTCACAATTTTTTTCTTAATATTCAAGATATGAAAACTTGAATATTTCATTTATCTTGTTTAGAAATTTAAACACCAACTTAGTTACATTGATTAGTTTGGGTAAAGAAGAATACCTATTTATATCTATGGCTAAGGGAGGACAAACTATTGGAGCAGTGGTCACAGTAATTTCAACAGGAGCAATATACGACTTTTGTACAGGCCAATTAGCTTTATTTACCAACCAGCTCGGTCCTTTAAACCATGATACAGCATTTATAAATTTAGCATAAGGTAAACCTCGAGACAAGAAATCAGCTGGATTCTCCTCACCAGGTATATGATTAAATGTTAACACATGCTGACCCAAACTATTATACTTCTCTTGCATCTGATTAATTTCAATGACTGTTTTGTACGTACACAATTTTACTGTTTCCATTATGAATCCATTGTAAGGATACCTCATTATCAGACCAAATTACAGTGTCGCTAATATTTATCTCCTGCAACTTATTTCTTATATAATTAGCTAATTTGACACCTACATAAATGGTTGTTAATTCCAACTGAGGTAAGGTACGTGATTTAATTGGAGACACTTTAGCCTTAGACATAACAAGAGAAATAACACTATTACATTGAAGGTAAGCAACTGCTCCATATGCCAATTTTGAAGCATCACAAAAAATGTGGAGTACATTTTTCCCATTTGGATTGGCCACCTGGTGTGGGAACTCCAACATTGGAATTTTTTCATAATTACAAATTAATTCATCCCACCTGTTAATGAATTCCTCAGGTAGAATTTCATCCAAAGCACATTTAAGTTTCCAAACTTCCTGCATTAATAATTTCCCTCTTATAGTAAGGTGTGACAATAAACCTAGTTGATCAAAACATTTGGAAACTTCAGCAAGCAAAGCTCTTTTAGTTAATTTATTGGGTATACTGTAATTATTAGGTTTTAACATTAACAAATCTCTCTCAGTATCCCAAGCTAAACCCAATACATTACTACAATTTCGCACTTCATCTCCAGGGAAATCTTTACTTATTTTGTCCTTTAATTTGGACGTGCTGTATAGTCCTTGTGGCTTAGCGCTTCTTTTTGATTATAATAATTTAATTTGGACGAATTACTATTCCATTCTCTCAGAGGCATATTTGCACTTTGCATTATTTTATTAACCTCTCCGTAAGTCATTAACAGTTCCTCTTCAGTTGACGTCACACCCAGGAAATTGTCCACATAAAATTGTTTGCTCATTACTTTACTCAATGGACTTCCCATACGTTTAAGGTGTGCATTTATCGTCACTTGAAGTAGGAACGGACTGGATGTAGCACCAAATAATACGCTCCTAAAGCGAAAGGTTTTCAGAGGGCTAAGTGGGTCAATAGGATTCTCAGGCCATAAGAAGCAGGTACAATCCCTGTCAGCCTCTTGTAAACCCACTCTTAGGAAAGCTTTACTTATGTCAGCCGTAAAGGCATCTTATTAAATTTCAGAGTAAAGAATTATATCTCCTAATTTTTCCGTCAACGACGGACCTATCATCAAACGGTCATTTAAACTAGGTACATTTTTGTTACTCCTGGCACTACAATTAAACACAATCCTCAAAGGAGTGGTCTTGGAATCCTCCTTCACTCCATGATGTGGCAGATAGTGACCATAAATTTTGGCTTGCTCAGGAGGTACCTCTTCTATAAATTTATTAATTGCTCAGCAATTATATCATTATAGGCAGTTAACAATTCTGGTGTCTTACTCAGTTCGCGGAGCTGAGCCTTTAATTGTCCATATGCCATTCTGTAATTAGTGGGCAATTCTGGATGGTTCAATCTCCACGGAAGTCGCACCCAGTATTGTCCAGATTCAAATTTTACATCTCTCAGGTATTGCTCCTGAGTAAAAGAATCGTCTGGACTTTCTTCATTTACATTTATTCCAATGCTGTCTAATTCCCACAATTTATGCACTGGCTCAACACCATCCTCTATGGAAGAATTATACTGGGGAACGATTTCATGAGTAAGACACACAGTTATGGTATTTGTAGTTTCCTCTAGTCATGAATTATTAAGAGGAATCCTACCATACATTACATGGCCTCCTGCAGTCTTCAAAAGGGTGACACCACATTTCTTTACCATACCCTTTACAAAGGAGGCATAATAGTCACTACCTATCAAAATATTTATTGGGCCTACAGAATCATCACTTACACCAGAAGGTGCTAAATTTACATTATGTGAGAGTCTTTCTGTAGCTTTACTAAGCCCTACTGTAGATATTTTCTCTGGAAGTCTATCTACAATTACTGCATTAACACGTTTTTTCTCATTGCCCAACCTGACAGTTACATAAACAGTGTCATACAATTGAGCTCTTTTATCTGAGAGAAAACCAGATAATTTTAGAGTGGTAGGATCGCCCATTTGTACTTTCATACCATCAAGACATTTACGTTTAATGAAAGTACGCTGGGATCCCTAGTCCAATAATGCCTTTACATTTTTTGATTCATGCCTTTTATCATAAATTTTTACCTGTAACACAGGTAAGGCTACTTCAGCAAAACCATCATTATTAACATTAGCAGCAATTTTTACATTAGCTACTGTTGTGTCAGGATTGTCAACATTATCATTATTATCAACATTATCATATAGACCTTTACACATGACTATATGGTGTCTTCCTTTGTGACATTGATAACAGTTGTTTAATTTGGCATGACAATCCTTTACATTGTGATTACCTAAACATCTGATACATCTGTCAAGTTCCTCCAATCTTTCAGCTTTATCATTCCATGAATTGTATGCATTGCAATTCTTAGAAAAATGAGTACCCTTGCAGAAAAGACAATCTCTCTTTTCTCTGACTGGTTTCTTATTAACTGGGCTACTCTTAGGAGGGTACTTATTCTTCTTACCTTGTGGAGAATCATTATTTCTGATTCCTGCTACTTGATATGCACCTATGCAACTCTTTTTAGGAAATGAATTTTGATTAACATTGGGATAATTTTTCCCTTTGTGAAACTTGACAGATACCTCAGAGTTATTATGTGTTGCATCTTTAAAATGAGTTGGTTGGCTGGTCTGCAACTGAACAATTAATTCTTGTAGATCTAGTCTTATTTCCTCCAGACCAAAATAACCTTTGTGATATTTATTCGAGAGCCATTCAAGTGTTTTACAGCTTAATTTATTCTGTACCATGGCACTCAATAACCAGTCTGAATCCTTCAGATTATATTTATTACTTAAAGTTTTGAGAGTGCTCTCCAGTTTAACTCTAAACTGCTGTAAACCTTTGTAAGTGTGATCTGGAGATTTTAAATTAACAATGATATTCACTAGATCCAACCTACTTTGTTCTATATTACCATAAGTGACCTTCAACAAGTCAACTGCTTCCTTGTAAGAGTCATCTACATTAGGAAAGGCTTGTATCAGTATGTGAGCATCTCCTCTTACCTGTCCTTTGAGGTAAAATAATTTAGTTACACAGGCTAGGTCACTCCTGTCATGCACAGCTGCTTTAAAAATTGACCAAAATTCCTCCCAGTTTTCACCAGGATTAAACACAGGTAAACATAGTTCTGGGAGTTTTGGCAAAGACATATTATTTGTTGGAGCAGACTGATTAACTGCCTGGTTTACACATTTTAATTTATTCAAGGCCTGACTTTTACAAGAATCTTTTCCTCTAATTCATAATACTGATTAATCATGAGATCTATTTCAGTCTCATCTACACAGTTTACTAACAAATCTCCTTCATATTTGTTGTAATATAATTTGTATGAATCATATCTATTACCTAAAGCATCTAAATACAATTTTAAATCATCAGTATTCACAGTTTCTTGATTCATTAATTCCAAGCACTTATTATATGCCTTGGATACATGAACTTTCCTAGCCTGCAGTGATGCTTTCTTTGCGCTATATTCCATATGTTTGTCTTCTATATTAATTTCCTCATTTTCAGCCATGATGCAATGTATTAAATTCAACTTTATTAATAACACTGATTACAACTTACAACACTGATACAACTTACCTTTGAATAAATCCTAGCTACTTGAGCTTAGCAATTACATGTAAAAAATTGTAATATAAATTTTAAATGTACATTAATACAAACTTGGCTCATCAAAATTAATATTATACAAATTAATAAATCCTTGCCAGAATTTGGCATAGCAAAATTAATATTATACACAATATAATCTTTATCCACACTTGTCTTATCAATTACACATACACTAATATAAATCTTGGCCAGAATTGTCTTATCAAATTAGTATTATACAAACTAATATAAACTTAGCCAGACTTGAGCTTAGCTTATCAAAATTAATATTGTAATTATTATAATCCACTACACATTAAGTAAATTTGTGAACTTAACATCCACCTCCTTCTGTTATTTCACATATAATTATTAAGTAATTAACTTATTAATGACTTCACTAATTACCTTCGGTTCAAGAAGGACCAACGGGCAAATTAAATGTGGAAAATTGCATTTATCTGATTGTATCATTATATACATAACAGTAAATGAAAAGATAATTATTATTTATCAGTTAGACATATAGGAATTTGGGACACCTAGGTTGCAAAAATGTCCCCCTCCGATACCTACAACTGTCATATCCACAAGTTGCTCTGGACCTATTAATTAAATGAAATATACATATACCAGGAATACTGGTAAATATATAAATTTGTGGACTGTATATTAAAAATAATAAATGGTTATATATATATACACAATTACATAACAGAAGGAAAATATATCTTAATATCACTCACCAATTTGACTGGATATTAAGTTGTATTATACTCAGAAAAACCTCACTAACTAAATTTATGAAAACACTGGCCAGAATTATACACAAATCTAGAGAGCTTATCTGAGGTTCCTGGAGCTGTCTTGTACAGTCGCCTGATATCTCAAGTTATGCAGGAATGCACATCCAACAATTTCGTCTCCTATTTGAGAGGTGTCAGCCCAATTTTAACCTCTAGAGCACGAAAAATTCTTCCCATTACACCAACGTTTCTAATCCAAATTCAAACAAAATGACGACTGACCCCCCCAGCCGCAGGTTTCCCATTTTCGATAACATACTTCTTTTAAAAATACAATATAGGGCATCTATTTACCTATAAATTACCGTATTTCCAGAAAATATATACAATATTTTCCACAATAATTATAACCATAATTTTTAAAGGGGTGGACCGTTAAGCCAGCGGAAGGCCTCGGTCAGATGACCAAAAGCTCTGTCGGGGGGCTATCACATGACTAACACCCGCGTCAGGAAACACTCGTCCTGTTTCCTAACAAACCTTATTTAACCTTACCTATGCACCCGTGGTACAACATGAGTGATATAACATTTGTGGTACAACGTGATTGGTACAAAGCTCACTGAGGTACGTGTGTATTAAATAAAAAAGGCACAATACCGTGACTGGGTTATTTGTGTATACGTGTGTAGTGTTGCCAGATGAGCCATTTCTTGGCTTGATCTAGCCATTTACCACTACATCAAGGCGGCAAAATTTTCCACTTGCCGACAGCCGGCAACAGAAGCTGAATAAATTAGATTTTTTGGCCATTTTCCAGCCATTTTTTATATGAATGTCCAACACAAAACTATATAACATTAATTTCACCTTCGTACCTTTTTCTCCTCTAATTAAGGTTACATCAGTATGATGTAGTTCACTCAACAACATCATAACAATAACCGGTCAAATACAACTGAATCGACGAAACATCTACTTTTAACTAGTCAAACTGCAAAGGACGTTCACGTGTGAAGATATAATTGAAAATATGGAGAGGTAGGTACGGATCAAATTTGAGTTCGAGTTCATTCAATAGATGGCTTGAAAAGTTAGCGTTTATATATATATTTTTTTTTCATTTTAGCCAATTTCTATCCAGTTTTAACTCTGGGTTTGGTCACTAGAGGGCAGCAGCTACTGACGACACTGTACGTGTGGTACAGTAACGAGGAAGAGATGGTAGAAGGGATGTGAATAAAGCAGGAGGTGGCAGGGAGCAGAAGGATATGAAGAAATGGGAGGACAGATGACGAATGGAAGAGTTAAAACGAAGTATAGGAAGAGAGGAGGGGAAAAGGTGACTGGTAAGGGACGCGTTGAGGAAATGGAGGAGATAAGCGGTTATTAGGGTAAACATGGAGGGAAGAGGGAAGAGGATAAACACAAGACTCCAGACAATAAGGAACAGCTGGAGGAAAGCGCCAGCCGGAAGGAAATACTTTAAATAACTGAAAGAAATACAAGTGTCGTCACACACTCGTATCTGTGAGAAGTTCTTGGGTAGGAAAACATTCCTGTGTTTGTAGAGCAGACACACGTGTCTTTAAGGTAAACATTACACCAGCTACACTGTAACACACCACCAGCTACACTAACACACCACCAGCTACACTAACACACCACCAGCTACACTAACACACCAGCTACACTAACACACCACCAGCTACACTGTAACACACCACCAGCTACACTGTAACACACCACCAGCTACACTGTAACACACCACCAGCTACACTGTAAAACACCACCAGCTACACTGTAACACACCACCAGCTACACTGTAACACACCACCAGCTACACTGTAACACACCACCAGCTACACTGTAACACCACCAGCTACACTAACACACCACCAGCTACACTAACACACCACCAGCTACACTAACACACCAGCTACACTAACACACCACCAGCTACACTGTAACACACCACCAGCTACATTAACACACCACCAGCTACACTAACACACCAGCTACACTAACACACCACCAGCTACACTGTAACACACCACCAGCTACACTAACACACCACCAGCTACACTAACACACCACCAGCTACACTAACACACCACCAGCTACACTAACACACCACCAGCTACACTAACACACCAGCTACACTAACACACCACCAGCTACACTGTAACACACCACCAGCTACACTAACACACCACCAGCTACACTGTAACACACCACCAGCTACACTAACACACCACCAGCTACACTAACACACCACCAGCTACACTAACACACCACCAGCTACACTAACACACCACCAGCTACACTGTAACACACAACCAGCTACACTAACACACCACCAGCTACACTGTAACACACCAGCTACACTAACACACCACCAGCTACACTAACACACCACCAGCTACACTGACACACCAGCTACACTAACATACCACCAGCTACACTAACACACCACCAGCTACACTGTAACACACCACCAGCTACACTAACACACCACCAGCTACACTAACACACCACCAGCTACACTAACACACCACCAGCTACACTAACACACCACCAGCTACACTAACACACCACCAGCTACACTAACACACCACCAGTCACACTGTAACACACCTCGTGTTGGTTCACTGACTTTTAATTGTTAAACAGCTCAGTTTGGTATCATTGCTTGCAAATGCTTTCAGAAGTTCTTATAACCTTAATACGAAGTGCTTGCATTAGTGCAAGCCTCTGAGCGTAATTACGGGTAACATAGCAAAGGAACTTTCAGAAAATTATTTCTGCTTAAGCTTAAAGCTTGTCAACATGTGTAGTTCTCAGCGCCAGATCTATACCCAGTTATTTGTGTTATCCCGTAATCACAGTAGTAATGGTGTCACAGTAGTAACAGTGTCATAGAACGGTGTTACAGCAGTAACGGTGTCACAGTAGTAACAGATCTAGGTAGAAGGTACAACATACACCCAGTGAAAAGTAGGGGAGCCATCAATACACTAAGAGAAAAAACAGTAAGTGTCAGGGGCCCAAGACTGTTTAACAGCCTCTCGCCATGCATAAAGGGAATTACCAATAGACGCCTGGCTGCCTTCAGGAGGGAGCCGGATAGATGCTTAAAGTCATTACCCGATCAGGCGTCCTGTGGTTCGTACGTTGGACTACGTGCGGCCAGCAGTAACAGCCTGGTTGATCAGGCCCTGATTCACCGGAATGTTTGATCAAGGACTGGGCCGAGGGGGCGTTGACGCCAGGAACACCCTCCAAGTAGTATTATCGCCATCTGAAAAATTAGTAATGGGGAGGGTGGAGGTGGGGAGGAAGTAAGAGATGGGGAGGGTGGAGGTGGGGAGGAAGTAAGAGATGGGGAGGGTAGAGGTGGGGAGAAGGTAAGAGATGGAGAGGAGGTAAGAGGTGGGGAGGAGCTAAGAGATGGGGAGGAGGAAAGAGGTGGGGAGGAGGAAAGACGTGGGGAGGAGGTAAGAGATGGGGAGGAGGTAAGAGATGGGGAGGAGGTAAGAGATGAGGAGGTAAAAGGTGGGGAGCAGGTAAGAGATGGGGAGGAGGTAAGAGGTGGGGAGGAGGCAAGAGGTGGGGAGGAGGTAAGACGTGGGGAGGAGGTAAGACGTGGGGAGGAGGTAAGCCGTGGGGAGGAGGTAAGACGGGGGGAGGAGGTAAGACGTGGGGAGGCGGGAAGAGGTGGGGGAGGAGGGAAGTGGTGGGGGAGCATGAAAGTGGTGTGGAGGAGGGAAGAGGTGGGGAGAATGTGTTAGAGAGATAAGCTTGACAGATATAGCGAGGGAGATAAGAACTGGTGTTAAAAAAAACGGTGTGAGAGGCATCTGAGAGGAAGCAACGTAGGTTGTGGGAAGAGGAACAAGAGTGAGGCTTCAGCATCCCTGTCTCGCGCTTTCATTATTAGCAGTTAAATAAACAAACGTGTTCAGCTTAAAGCCAAACACAAACACATTCAGCCTACAGCTAAAAACTTTGTTTATCCAAGTCAGATTTAACTTAGACTAAATTAACCTAAACTAAAAAAAAAAAAAAAAAAAATAGGACTAGAAGCGTTAAAAAACTGACGCTGAGAACCAGGTCAATGAAATGAGACAAGGATACATCAATAATGTCCACTGCTGTCAGATACAGCAATAATGTCCACTGCTGTCAGATGCATCAATAATGTCCACTGCTGTCAGATACATCAATAATGTCCACTGCTGTCAGATACAGCAATAATGTCCACTGCTGTCAGATACATCAATAATGTCCACTGCTGTCAGATACATCAATAATGTCCACTGCTGTCAGATACATCAATAATGTCCACTGCTGTCAGATACATCAATAATGTCCACTGCTGTCAGATACATCAATAATGTCCACTGCTGTCAGATACAGCAATAATGTCCACTGCTGTCAGATACATCAATAATGTCCACTGCTGAGAGATACATCAATAATGTCCACTGCTGTCAGATACATCAATAATGTCCACTGCTGTCAGATACAGCAATAATGTCCACTGCTGTCAGATACATCAATAATGTCCACTGCTGTCAGATACAGCAATAATGTCCACTGCTGTCAGATACAGCAATAATGTCCACTGCTGTCATATACGTCAATAATGTCCACTGCTGTCAGATACGTCAATAATGTCCACTGCTGTCAGATACAGCAATAATGTCCACTGCTGTCAGATACATCAATAATGTCCACTGCTGTCATCAATAATGTCAACTGCTGTCAGATACATCAATAATGTCCACTGCTGTCAATAATGTCCACTGCTGTCAGATACATCAATAATGTCCACTGCTGTCAATAATGTCCATACATCAATAATGTCCACTGCTGTCAGATACATCAATAATGTCCAAATACATCAATAATGTCCACTGCTGTCAGATACATCAATAACTGCTGTCAGATACACAATAATGTACTGTCAGATACATCAATAATGTCCACTGCTGTCAGATACATCAATAATGTCCACTGCTGTCAGATACATCAATAATGTCCACTGCTGTCAGATACATCAATAATGTCCACTGCTGTCAGATACATCAATAATGTCCACTGCTGTCAGATACATCAATAATGTCCACTGCTGTCAGATACATCAATAATGTCCACTGCTGTCAGATACATCAATAATGTCCACTGCTGTCAGATACATCAATAATGTCCACTGCTGTCAGATACATCAATAATGTCCACTGCTGTCAGATACATCAATAATGTCCACTGGATACATCTGTCAGATACATCAATAATGTCCACTGCTGTCAGATACATCAATAATGTCCACTGCTGTCAGATACATCAATAATGTCCACTGCTGTCAGATACATCAATAATGTCCACTGCTGTCAGATACATCAATAATGTCCACTGCTGTCAGATACATCAATAATGTCCACTGCTGTCAGATACATCAATAATGTCCACTGCTGTCAGATACATCAATAATGTCCACTGCTGTCAGATACATCAATAATGTCCACTGCTGTCAGATACAGCAATAATGTCCACTGCTGTCAGATACAGCAATAATGTCCACTGCTGTCAGTCAGCAATAATGTCCACTGCTGTCAGATACAGCAATAATGTCCACTGCTGTCAGATACATCAATAATGTCCACACTGCTGTCATATACATCAATAATGTCCACTGCTGTCAGATACATCAATAATGTCCACTGCTGTCAGATACATCAATAATGTCCACTGCTGTCAGATACATCAATAATGTCCACTGCTGTCAGATACAGCAATAATGTCCACTGCTGTCAGATACATCAATAATGTCCACTGCTGTCAGATACATCAATAATGTCCACTGCTGTCAGATACAGCAATAATGTCCACTGCTGTCAGATACAGCAATAATGTCCACTGCTGTCAGATACATCAATAATGTCCACTGCTGTCAGATACAGCAATAATACAGATCAATAATGTCCACTGCTGTCAGATACATCAATAATGTACAGATACAGCAATAATGTCCACTGCTGTCAGATACATCAATAATGTCCACTGCTGTCAGATACATCAATAATGTCCACTGCTGTCAGATACAGCAATAATGTCCACTGCTGTCAGATACAGCAATAATGTCCACTGCTGTCAGATACATCAATAATGTCCACTGCTGTCAGATACATCAATAATGTCCACTGCTGTCAGATACAGCAATAATGTCCACTGCTGTCAGATACATCAATAATGTCCACTGCTGTCAGATACATCAATAATGTCCACTGGGCCCTACTAAAAGGGATAACAGGAATGCATCTAGTTATATATCTACAATTAATGTTTTATCTATAGCAAGCAAATTAGGATATTTGCTCTCAATATGGTACCTAATTTTCATTAACAAGATACCTTGACATATCACATAGGTTATTATACTATAGAGTGATATATCACACAGATTATACTATGCCTTGATATATCACATATATAAATGTATAAATTCCTCTACACTCCTATTATGAACAAAAATGGAGTAGACTCAGCATTTAATGTGCAGAAATTCTTGGGTTGACGACTCGATACAGAGTATAGGGAACCAAGTGGTAAATCTTGTAAAGAAGACATCAAAGAAAGCTATGGTTTAAACGCACATTTTGCTCTTGCTACAGCACAGAGGATAACTAGAGAGGCATTCACATATTTGTACTAGTCTATTTGTGGCTGCAGGGGTCGATTCATAGCTCCTGACCCCACCTCTTCGCTGATCGATGCTAGGTCCACTCTCTCCCTGCTCCAAGAGCTTTATCGTACCTCTTCTTAAAACTATGCATGGATCCTGTCTCTCGGTGTTTACACACTCAAGATTTGACTTCAATCTCTATTCTAGGGATTGAAGTATTCTTAACTAGTTGGGAAGAGGTTGCATGCGGCCTTAATGACCCTCGTATAGTTGATAATCTTTAAACTTTCATTAACCAACCAGTGATTAGCTTTATCCAGTATCTGAAGTCATAATGAAGGCACGTTTCATAACGCTTTTATTAGGACGTTTCACTCTTTGTGGAGGTTTTATTATGTGCAAGAAAGGTATAAAATACCGACAATATGAAAGTTAAGACACATGTGCAACATCTGGATATCTTTATTGTAGTAGACGTTTCGCCATCCAGTGGCTTTATCAATACAGATTCTAGGACATAATAGGAAGACAGTAGAACTATATACAAAAGATGAGGTAATCAGTCCCTCGGCCTTGGAGTTAGTGTTCACAGCATCGTGGTGGAGGAGAATCTGGAGCAAAGACAAGAAGACTGGCGGTTTATATAGGCGTCAGTGGAAGGGACGGGCAGCAGACGAGGGCAAAGTCACTGGTAGGCGGGATTCCCCAGTGGAAGTAGGTCCTTCCCAAAGAGATGGGTTAGTTGCAGCAGCCGTGAAGGTCTTGTAGATGTCCTCTGAACCAAGATTCCATGATGTTGCAGTGTCTGACAAGTTGTGCAAGAAAGGTATAAAATACCGACAATATGATAAAGCCACTGGATGGCGAAACGTCTACTACAATAAAGATATCCAGATGTTGCACATGTGTCTTAACTTTCAGGTTTTATTATGTTGAGGTACTGCTCTGCACAGGGCGAAACGTTGTCCCAAAACTTCGCAACCTATGTCTTTTATCCCTAGCCCTTTATGGGCCACTGTTAAATATAGCTTATATCTATACCTTAACTAAACAATGAATATATTGCTAGAGAGAAGCAAGAGAGGGAGAGACGAGGGGAATGAGAAAGAAAGAGAGAAAGACATACATAGTAGAAGGTTTAGAAAGTTAAGGCACCATTGGTACGAAGTCGAGTTTGGTTAAAGTTATAAATGAAGGAGAGTTGGAAGCTTCTCTTAATTAGCAATTAATGTCTCCTTATCTCAGTGATAACTGCTTCCTGAACTCGCATAACGCCCCACATTGCAAAGTCACACACAAATTCAGTGTACATGTAAAGTTTGTGGTTCGTGGCAGGTGGGGGAAGACTTGCAACCTCTTGGGGAAAATTTAACGAAATGTAGTCAACGTTTCGGTAGCTAGTTAACGAAATGTTAATTTGTATTGCTTCAGTAAATGTACTAAATGGCCACTGGCCCTCTTCGTCAGTTGAACTGAAGGGGCATTGGTGCCCTTCTTCGATTGAACAGAATGGGCACTAACATACTTCTCAGATTGAATTGAAGCTTCGCTGGCCCCCTTCTTCGACGGAACTGAAGCTCTTCAGTTGAACTGAAGGGGCCCTGGCACCCTTCTTTGGTTGAACTGAATGGGCACTGGCACCCTCTTTCTCATCTGCTAAGAATTACAGTCAGTTCTTAAAGATGCTCCTCTCTATTGAAAATTACTTTTAACGTAATATTCAGGAGATTTGCAAGAGTTTACTGTATATTTACTTGCAGGTTACTTTAGAAAGTGTGTCGCTATGCCTTAGGTGATGCACTCACCTGCTGGTCTCACTTGAAGTTCCTAACTCTTAGGCCCCGTCTTTGTAACTAAGGGAAATTAGGTGGTTTAAAAAGCAAGGGTGCCGTGGGCACCCCTGCACCCAGTACAGTAGGCTTCATCAATCGAATATATTGGTGATGATAACACTGGAGAGTGCAAGTCTAGAGGTAGTTTTAGCGTTCAGCTCTTTAGCCTTGAAGAGTTGATAGGTGTCAGTACCTTAAGCCTTGTATACGAGGCAGTGATATAGGAATTTGTTTTGACCCGGTGGTACTGGTAAAACAACACTCACCTGTTCGTAACCAAAGGGCATAGTGAAGAAAAAACATACATTGCAGAACAAGATTTTATAGGAACTGCGTTTCTCTCAGAGCGAAACTTTGTCGTAATGAAAGTATGCATTTTCTTCATCCTCCTCATTGTTTGGATAAAGAAACTTTCTGATTTCCCTCTAAACTTAAACTTTAATTTGCAGAAATCTATAGTTTTCCATTAGCTGACAGATTCATTCTTACTTACGCCGTTAGGTGAATGTTGGCACCCACTGGGACGCAGACACTTGAGATTAACAGTGCCGTAAGGTGCCGAGTTCCACTGAAGAGTTCCACTTTCCCCACTCCGAAGTTGGGCAAAAATATTTACATTCCGTTTATGTTCGGCTCTTTGAGTCGAATCTGAAGGGATTTCCACCAGCGCTTAGGGATTTAGTGTTGAGTATTTACCTAACTAGGAAAGAGTGAGGGATGAACAAACAGCCGGATGAACAGCTTTGAGTTGGCAAAATTTGTTTACTTTTAAATTGCATACAAAACTCTCCTTCATATAAGACAGAAGGACCGCTCAGACCTGTCGTGGATATGATTATATATAAAGTTTGTCTCCTTTGATTGGGTTATTTGTGTATAAATGACTTACTGACAGATTTGATAGATTTGTAGAGCTGAATGTTTATCAAGGTTAAGGGACTCGCACCTTCAAGGCTAAGGGACTGATACCAAGGTTAAAACCTTTATGAATTGATTTTTCAGAGAAACAATGGTAAATACAATGAACCACATTAAAACAATCTTGGATAGTCAAGTCGGGATCCAACACTATAATGCTCCATTTGCCGCAGGAATGATAGACAGTGTTTCACTCGCAGAATACTCCGAACTGCCTTCCAACGAAATAAAAGTGAAATTAGACCTGTGTGGAACACCTGGTGTGTTAATTTGAAGACGTCTTCAAATAATGACACCCGGGTGTTGCAAATTTGTCAAATTCCTTATCTTGTCGGTACTGTATACCATTATGTTAATGATGCCACAGAAATGCCAATAATAAAATAAAAGCATTTGATTTTCCTCATATACACAGTTGTTCACGACAAAGGAACTCAATGAACAGGCAAGTAATTCCCAAAACCACCTAGAAAAATCCTGAACCAAATATTGTACTTCTTGGGGTGTACAAAGCTCCATATTTACATTTTATATTTTCCTGCTTAACTGGATAGTTTACTGTACACACCACACACTTCATACGAACCCAACCCATTTTTTTTACGGTACGTTATGAACTACACAATCGAAATCTCGCTATAGGACCTAAGCTGCCATACGTAAGTCTCCCATTTTATTTTAAATTAGTAAGTTTTGGCTTTATAGATTTATCACATCCGATTTTTACTGAGTGACAATTGTGTCAACACACCAACTTGACGGACACAGTTGGTAAGTCAGGTGACTGCAAACTCTTCACAAAGGCTTCAAAATGCATTTCTATGACACTGAAAGTCACTGTTTAATTAACTCCTAATATTCTTTACAATGTTCGACACACGGACCAAAGTTATATTCGGCTTCGTTCAAAGTATATTTTATCTACTTACTATGTCATCATTATGATGTAGGAATAATTCATCATAGGAGGGAATCCATAACAACTGCATAGAAATTCCTTAAGATTTTTTCAATGTGTATATGTGCCTTCCCCTTACTCATTATGAGAGCTAAACTCGTTCACTGATGACAATCAGTAATGATCCTAAAGTCAAGCTTATTGTAACAAGCGTTACTGAGATGGTTAAATTTGCAAACTCGAAACTCAGTTGTTAATTCTTATTCCTAATTCAACGTGGTTCCCATAATTTTTATCTGAGGCCTAGCCAATGGGTTCTTGTTTAAATCCATCAGTGTATATAATTTCTGATATTTTCTTTCTGATAGTAGATACACATTTCCTCAAGAGCAACTGAGCCTTAGTAACTAATTTAAGAAAGGAATTATTGGTGATAAGTTTCCTGGGGAAGAAAAGTGCCTTAAAAGCATGATGGTATTTGAATGTATCTTCTTTAATATTGCTCGTTTTAATTATCTCTTTGAATTTATGTTTACTTAAGACATTTCGTACGATGTATGATAGAAGTATTAGGGGTCATTTCTGAATTATTTAATACCAAGTAGTGTTAGGCTCAATTATACTTTACCAAATTAAAGTGGAAAATAACGAGACAGGTTAGGTTAGATAAAGTTTGTCAAGAAACAGGATAAGCGTTTCCTGACCTGGGTCTTAGACAAGTGATGACCCGCCGCTATAGGTTTTGGCTAACTGACCGAGACCTTCCACTTGCTTACCAGTCAACCCCATTACAAATTAAGATTATAACTTTCTTGATATCCCACATACGAGACAGCTGTGCTGTATATTAAATCTACTCTGAACCTAGTCCGTTAGGCACAGACCAGAGAGGTTCAAAAACCACTGTCAGAGGTTCACAGTAACAGAAAATAATGTCTATTGGGAATAAACATGCATTTGCTCGATTTTTATGATCGGTGAGGAAGTAATCGACTGTGTAACGATATAAAATGCAATCACAATGTCATTGAAGGAAAAATAAATTTTCAACACTCAAAGCATTAGATGCTGCGAAAAAATAAACAAGGAACTAAAAAACATTTCTTGGTAAACCACACTAAATGAAACCAATACAAAGAAAAACCCAAATCCACAAATACACATTGTAGAAAATGTATTCTCACGAAAAAAAAGATAAAAAAAAGTCACAAAAGATTTTTACAGAAAAAAAGGGATGCTGAACTTAAAAAAAAAAAAAACATACACACGAATACCCCGCCAAAGGAAATTAAACCTACACAGAAATCACCGAAATAGAGCAGAAACTAAACCATTCATATCAGACGGTAGAAATAAAGAAAAAACTTCAGTAAATTGAGGGAAAAAATATATTTTCACTATGCAAACTCGAAACAAAAATACCTTTCCCGTTTTTGGCTGAGCTATTTAAGGTGATGACGACAAAGGAATGAGCAAAATACTGAAAGAAATCTAAACTCATATTAAGAAATACGATCCATATAAGGCGGACGACCCATACTTTTTTCAGTCACTGTTCACTCTACGAATTATTATATACCATACATTAACATAAAGCCTACACACTTGAAAAATGATTACGACGGCATGTCCATGCGCTTAGCATATTGCCTCAGCTCTTGGAATGCTATATATGCTTGGAGAAATGAAAAATAGAACTTGGGCACAAAGTTCATCATATAGAAACAGCAAATATTTCACTGCATTCCCGTGACTCCTAGACACACACTGCCCCAGTACACAAAGCAGGACGCACTACACACCAGTAGCGCGAGGATAAAAATCATATCTGCGAGGATCCTAAGCCAAAAACTTCATCATTTTAGGGTATTAGGGAAAATCTTGAACTTCAGAAATTGAATCATCGTGGCTTAATAGAAAGAATATCTTTTCTTACAGTTACTGAAGCACTCACAAGAAGATGGTGACAATGTAAGAAAAAATGTAGACGGATTATAATTTTCGAAAAGACCACAATGCGATAGAAAAATCAGAGAAAAATTCCCCAAGGCACTGTCCTGGTACCCTCACCTTTTATCTGCACAGTAGGTATATACAGGAATAACTCAGTTTCGTGTCATCTTGGTCAAATACCGTAAACACGCAAGTTAACTAGGTAGAAAACAATGGAAAAATGTGGAAAAAATGTCATCGAGCAACCGAAAATAAAATGATGTTCAAGGGTGACAAAGTCAAGCTCTGCCACGCAGACACAACCAAGAATTCAAAACGTATAAAGGATTGAAAAAAGAGAGTCAGATCATGGAAAGGAAGAACCAGGAATGTGTACTCACCTAGTTGTACTCACCTAGTTGAGGTTGCAGGGGTAGAGTCCTAGCTCCTGGCCCCGCCTCTTCACTGGTCGCTACTAGGTCACTCTCCCTGAACCATGAGCTTTATCATACCTCTGCTTAAAGCTATGTATGGATCCTGCCTCCACTACATCGCTTCCCAAACTATTCTACTCCCTGACTACTCTGTGGCTGAAGAAATACTTCCTAACATCCCTGTGATTCATCTGTGTCTTCAGCTTCCAACTGTGTCCCGTTGTTGCTGTGTCCCATC
>NC_091356.1:7216186-7286186 GCF_038502225.1 Cherax quadricarinatus | reverse complement strand
CTTCAAACATTGACAGGTGTCCACCTGGGAGACCCTTCAAACATCGACAGGTGTCCACCTGGGAGACCCTTCAAACATCGACAGGTGTCCACCTGGGAGACCCTTCAAACATCGACAGGTGTCCACCTGGGAGACCCTTCAAACATCGACAGGTGTCCACCTGGGAGACCCTTCAAACATCGACAGGTGTCCACCTGGGAGACCCTTCAAACATCGACAGGTGTCCACCTGGGAGACCCTTCAAACATCGACAGGTGTCCACCTGGGAGACCCTTCAAACATCGACAGGTGTCTACCTGGGAGACCCTTCAAACATCGACAGGTGTCCACCTGGGAGACCCTTCAAACATCGACAGGTGTCCACCTGGGAGACCCTTCAAACATCGACAGGTGTCCACCTGGGAAACCCTTCAAACATAGACAGGTGTCCACCTGGGAGACCCTTCAAACATCGACAGGTGTCCACCTGGGAGACCCTTCAAACATCGACAGGTGTCCACCTAGGAGACCCTTCAAACATCGACAGGTGTCCACCTGGGAGACCCTTCAAACATCGACAGGTGTCCACCTGGGAGACCCTTCAAACATCGACAGGTGTCCACCTGGGAGACCCTTCAAACATCGACAGGTGTCCACCTGGGAGACCCTTCAAACATCGACAGGTGTCCACCTGGGAGACCCTTCAAACATCGACAGGTGTCCACCTGGGAGACCCTTCAAACATCGACAGGTGTTCATCACACTTTTATTATCAAGACTTGTCTAAATACACCTGAAAATTTCGCTCCGAAGTGACGGATATGAATTTCAAATTTAATTTCAAACTTTACGTCAATTTGCTCTCCATTATTTCTCACAAAACATGTAATATTTTATAAGTAAAATAAACTAGAATGTTCTTTCGCATTTTTAACTTGTCGTTTGGGAACTTCTACGAATTTGGAACAGCACAAACCTTCTCTGAATTAATCAGTTTCTGATTTTTCTCAGTTTCACTTATGTACCAGCGTGTATATACATCGATTATTTAAATGTGATGTGTTTGTATAATGTGTCCTAAATACTTGTTTACCTCCCTTATCCTCCTCCTCTTTACCTCCCTTACCCTCCTCCTCTTTACCTCCCTTACCCTCCTCCTCTTTACCTCCCTTACCCTCCTCCTCTTTACCTTCCTTACCCTCCTTCTCTTTACCTCCCTTACCCTCCTCCTCTTTACCTCCCTTACCCTCCTCCTCTTTACCTCCCTTACCCTCCTCCTCTTTACCTCCCTTACCCTCCTCCTCTTTACCTCCCTTACCCTCCTCCTCTTTACCTCCCTTACCCTCCTCCTCTTTACCTCCATTACCCTCCTCATCTTTACCTCCCTTACCCTCCTTCTCTTTACCTCCCTTACCCTCCTTCTCTTTACCTCCCTTACCCTCCTTCTCTTTACCTCCCTTACCCTCCTCCTCTTTACCTCCCTTACCCTCCTCTTTACCTCCCTTACCCTCCTCCTCTTTACCTCCCTTACCCTCCTCCTCTTTGCCTCCCTTACCCTCCTCCTCTTTACCTCCCTTACCCTCCTCCTCTTTACCTCCCTTACCCTCCTCCTCTTTACCTCCCTTACCCTCCTCCTCTTTACCTCCCTTACCCTCCTCCTCTTTACCTCCCTTACCCTCCTCCTCTTTACCTCCCTTACCATCCTTCCCTTTACCTCCCTTACCCTCCTTCTCTTTACCTCCCTTACCCTCCTCCTCTTTACCTCCCTTACCCTCCTTCTCTTTACCTCCCTTACCCTCCTTCTCTTTACCTCCCTTACCCTCCTTCTCTTTACCTCCCTTACCCTCCTTCTCTTTACCTCCCTTACCCTCCTTCTCTTTACCTCCCTTACCCTCCTTCTCTTTACCTCCCTTACCCTCCTTCTCTTTACCTCCCTTACCCTCCTTCTCTTTACCTCCCTTACCCTCCTTCTCTTTTTTTTTACACAAGGTTTGACAAGGTTAATTAAGGATCCCTAGCTTTATTGACAGCTATATTACAGGCTAAGGATTCCTGACTTTATTGGCAAGCTAAGAGCTGTTACCTACATCAGCTCATTTGAAAGCATTTTTATTGTTATGAAACATACAAGTAGGGAACAGGATGAAGTTGGAGCCATCTGTGGGCCAGCATTTTCATTTGATCAACTGACTTTATCTCGTTGACATCATTATGCTGTATGAATGTGTTCCATACTCGAGTCATCCTGGGTATATATGATCTCAGATGGAGTGATGTTCTGGAGAAGGATACAGCCAGAGTGAAGTTGCTGCTTTCTGCCCGTCTTGTGGAATAAAAGCTTGCTTCACGCTGCCCTCAAAGTGGATCCAAGTGTGGTACTTTTACAATATTGGCCTTGTACATAACAGTAAGGCCACCCACATCCCTCCTGTGTTGAAGGCTCTGCTGAAATGACAGATCTATCCAGGATGGGTCCAGGCGAAAGATGAGACGTCTTGCTCTGTTCTCTACTCTGTCAAGCAGTCGCAGATGAGAGGGGGGGCAGGCAAACCAAGAAAGTGGAGCATACTCAAGGTGTGAGCGTACTTACCCTCCCTCTCTTTACCTCCCTTACCCTCTCTCTCTTTCCCTCCCTTACCCTCCCTCTTTCCCTCCCTTACCCTCTCTCTATCTACCTTATCTTCCCTCTAACACACTCCTCTCATACTACTCCCCCTCTCACACTATTTCCCCTTTCACATTCCCTGCCCTACCTATTTCCCTTTCACACCTTACCTCCCTGTCTTTCACAGCCATACTACCAAATATCTCTCCCCACTTTTACACCCTCCCCAGCCTTCCTCTCATCACCTCTTCCATCATCTTCACCATCAAATATAACTGTAAACCTCTGGATCTTTCCATGCTTCTAAACATTCCTAACACGTCATGTATCATCGCAAAGCATTTTGTATTTAAATATACCCGAGAGTAAATTTTAGAATTGCTCTGATTACACACCTGGCAGCTGCTCTGGCTACACACCCGGCAGCCGCTCTGGCTACACATCTGGCAGCTGCTCTGGCTACACACCCAGCACCTGCTCTGGCTACACACCCGGCAGCTGTTCTGGCTACACACCTGGCAGCTGCTCTGGCTACACACCCGGCAGCTGTTCTGGCTACACACCCGGCAGCTGCTCTGGCTACACACCCGGCAGCTGCTCTGGCTACACACCCGGCAGCTGCTCTGGTTACACACCCGGCAGCTGCTCTGGTTACACACCCGGCAGCTGCTCTGGTTACACACCTGGCAGCTGCTCTGGCTACACACCCGGCAGCTGCTTCCCTACCTGCTCATCATTACCATCAACACTACCTACACTTGCTGACAAAAAAAATTCTTCCTTCTCTCCCATGTTCTGTTTGCCTTTTACTCCGTGCCTGTTAATCCACTTGTGACCCACCTCTCCTCTCCATATGCGTGTGTGTGTGTCTGAGTGTGCATCTCTCTCTATCCAGAGAGAACAGTTTAAGTGCTTTCAGGTGGGTTTCCAGTGGTTTTTATGTTATACTGATTCCATACCGGGAGTATACGACCGCTGCACATTTTGTAATTCTCATCTCTCTTGCCTGGAAACGTGTTGCAACCACAATACTAGCTAAGGCTCGATACTTAACGCCATCTGATAACTACCAATGGAAGTAAGTAACTCTGATTTTTTTGGGTTATCCTACATTCTCTACACATATGCTGCTATGTATGATAATCTATGTAACTGTGTGTATACCTGAATAAGCTTTCTACCACTTGCGCTGTTTCTCTGGTTCTGAAAGTTCCCATGATCCATCCAGTCATTTTCCTAACCTTAGCTTCATTTACCTCAGTTTCTCTAAATGACAGATCATCTGGCAATTCATAAGTTGTTTACATGTCCCTTACGTTCTATAAGGTTCGTCTGAGTTTCCAAGTACAGTGGACCCCGGTTAACGAACTTTTTTCATTCCAGTAGTATGTTCAGGTGCCAGTACTGACCGAATTTTTTCCCATAAGGAATATTGTGAAGTAGATTAGTCCATTTCAGACCCCCAAACATACACGTACAAACGCACTTACATAAATACACTTACATAATTGGTCGCATTTGGAGGTGATCGTTAAGCGGGGGTCCACTGTATTTCGTCAAGTTAGGAAGAGCTGCGTTCGCAGTGTATCTTCCTCTAGTTTACAACTCTTCATTCATCATATTTAAGTAGTTTTAATTTGCCATCATTGTATATCATGTTATATATTTTGATTTGCCTATCGGAAAGTTTCAATGATATCTGTACATTCTTTAGTCTTTTACCTTTGATGAGTTTCGAGTCTTACTACTCCCAGAGCCCGACCATGGGCCAGGCTCGTCCGGTGCTTGTCTGCAGCGACTTTCTTACTTATTTTGGTGTAGCCCGAAACGGATGATCCACAGACGTGGCTAGCGAGTTTATACACAAATAACCCGCACGTAGAAGAGAAGCTCATGACGACCTTTCGGTCGAGGAGAGGGAGACATTGAGGACAAGAAGGAAGTGGAGTAGTAGTGGTAGAGGTTATGCTGGTAGTAGCAACAGTAGTATTTGTAAATAGTAATAGTTATAAGTAGGGAGAGTAGTGGTAATGCCACGGTATTTGTGCCTTGTTCTTTAACGAGTTTATCTAAGATTTGCACGACTACGAGACAGTAGAGTTGCTACATTATATCTTCACCTACTGCAGTGTGTTACTTTGCAACACCCAAATCTTGTTTCCTTTACCACCGCTGTTTTTAGTGTCAGAATTCTTTTTCATCTTTCTTTACCTTTCCTTTTATACCTGCTGACCTCAACTTTATACCTACTGACCTCAACTTTATACCTGCTGACCTCAACTTTATACCTACTGACATCAACTTTATACCTACTGACATCAACTTTATACCTACTGACATCAACTTTATACCTACTGACCTCAACTTTATACCTACTGACATCAACTTTATACCTACTGACATCAACTTCATGCCTACTGACATCAACTTTATGCCTACTGACATCAACTTTATGCCTACTGACCTCAACTTTATACCTACTGACCTGAACTTTATACCTACTGACCTGAACTTTATACCTACTGACCTGAACTTTATACCTACTGACCTGAACTTTATACTTACTGACCTGAACTTTATGGGTTATCGCTTCATTATCGTGTTTATCAAATGTTTTTACAAAATCTGTGTAAACCACATTTGTGATCTTTTTCATCTATACTTCACTCGCACAGTTTTCAATATTTCCTCCGTTACTCAACTCTCTACTCCTCCTTCAACCTTTCTTACCGTCGACAATCACTCGTTTTCTTCCATCGACAATCACTCCTTTCGTACCATCTACAACCCCTCCTTTCGTGCCATCTATAACCTCTCCTATTCCCTCCCTCTACAACCCCTCCTTTACCCTACTTATACAACTCTTACACTTTGCCCCCCCCCCCACTTCTACGTTTTCCCCGCTCGCCCCTTAACCCCCTCCCTCACGCCACCACTTTCCACCTAAAGAGACGCACCACCGGCGGCTGTCATTCAAATAGACAATACAAAACAAGTAATATTTGCATAATATATTTTCCACGGACGCCATTTATGAATTCACGAGTTGTCTCCTGCTCTGTCGCAGAGGAGGAACAGAGTGAAAGAGAAAGTGTGAGGGAGTGATGAGAGAGGATGCTAAGGTGAAGTAATGAGGAAAAAAAGTGGTAGGAAAAGGGAATAATCACAAAGTAGAGTGACACACCTGTAACACAAGGATACCTCAGCGAGACAGACCCAGGAGGAGAGTATAATGCCTGGTATATCGCCAGAGACTAGTATTAACTTCATTATCTCTATAGCCAATGCTCGGCTGGTAATCTAGGACTAGGCTTCAGAAATCCCAACAGTCATTCCGGGCCTTTCATGCAACATACGTCAGGTTTATCTACGAGTATGCAACACCAGTATGGAACCCGCATCTGGAAAAGCATGTCGAGAAACGGGTGAAAGTGCAGAACAAGACTTGCTCCTAAGCTAAAGGGAATGAACTACGAGGAGAGACCAACGAAATCTGAGCGACACTGAAGGACAAAATGACAAGGAAAGAAATAATGGTGATAATAACAATTACTAGTATTACAATCACAGGGAAGGCAGCCATGTTCGATCTAAGAAAAGGGATCGTAGCTCCAGTTCATTGTAACAACAAAAGAGCAAAATAGCCATAATACCGTGACTGGAACAATACACAAATAACCCGCACATAGGAAAGAGGAGCTTACGACGACTTCTCGATCTAAGTCGGATCAAACGTCGTCGTAAGCTTCTTTTTCTTATGTGCGGGTTATTTGTGCTTTCTAACAACCATTCACCAACATTAAAACACCTACCTCTCTAGGGGAGAGCAGTCAAGCGACTGCTTGACAGAGTAGAGAACAGAGCAAGACGTCTCATCTCTCGCCTGGACCCATCCTGGATAGATCTGTCATTTCAGCAGAGCCTTCAACACAGGAGGGATGTGGGTGGCCTTATTATGTACAAGGCCAATATTGTCAAAGTACCACACTTGGATCCACTTCGAGGACAGCGTGAAACAAGCTTTTATGCCACAAGACGGGCAGCCAGCAGCAACTTCACTCTGGCTGTACCCTTCTCCAGAACATCACTCCATCTGAGATCATATATACCCAGGATGACTCGAGTATGGAACACATTCGTACAGCATTATGATGTCAACGATATAAAGTCAGTGGATCAAATGAAAATGCTGGCCCACAGATGGCTCCAACTTCATCCTGTTCCCTACTTGTATGTCTCATAACAATAAAAATGCTTTCAAATGAGCTGATGTAGGCAACAGCTCTTAGCTTGTCAATAAAGTTAGGAATCCTTAATCTGTAAATAGCTTGTCAATAAAGCTAGGGATCTTTAACCTAACCTTGTCAAACCCTGTGTAAGGGAGAGAGAGAGAGAGAGAGAGAGAGAGAGAGAGAGAGAGAGAGAGAGAGAGAGAGAGAGAGAGAGAGAGAGAGAGAGAGAGAGAGAGAGAGAGTCTAATGCAACAATAAGGACTACATCTCTCGTCACGTAGTATTAACGTGGTTAAGAGGCCGTCAGTTTCTCTTTACGCTCTGTAAAATTTACTTTTAAAACCAGCTTTGAGACTTCATCCTCACCCACACTTATGCCACAAGAAATAATGATAACAAGAGAGAGAGAGAGAGAGAGAGAGAGAGAGAGAGAGAGAGAGAGAGAGAGAGAGAGAGAGAGAGAGAGAGAGAGAGAGACTAAAACCATGCTCCTCCTATTAGAATTTTTAAAAATCACAGAGCCAAGAAAAAGCTTCACTACCTCCTCAAGAAATATCCTACTTTACCCCCTAAGCTCCTCCAAAGAACTTTTCTGAGCAAATAAAACAATAACTCTCAAACCTGTCACGCTATATCCCAGAAGCTCCTCAAGAAAGTGAGATTTTTCAGAGTAAACAAAACAGTAAGGGCTCGCCAAAAGAGCCTCTCCAGAAAGCTTTTTTTTTTTTCCAGAGAAACAAGCAATCGCCGAATGAGCCTTTCTAGAAAGTGTTTTCCAGAGCGAACACAAAAGAACTCTCTAAATAAGCCTTTCTAGAAAGTGTTTTCCAGAGCAAACACAAAATAACTCTCTAAATAAGCCTTTCTAGAAAGTGTTTTCCAGTGCAAACACAATAGGGACTCGCCAAACCAGCCCAGCCACCCAAAGCTCAAGAAAATGTGTTTGTTTCCCAGAGGAAATAAAACAATAAGGCGTCGGGAAGTCGGTCAAGACAAAGTTGCTGGGAAAGGCGACTCTCAGTTCCCACCGTGAAATACTCCAACAAAATGTGAAGATAATTTGATCTAGGCCAGCTACGAATCCTGGGGAAGAGCTGCCAGGGAAGCCGGCTACCAGACCGACCGGCTGTTGGAGATGGTGTCAGCAGGAACAATAAGAGCAAAAGCAGCAACAACAATAACAGCAAAAGCAGAAACAGCAGTAGAAGAGTAAGATCAGCAGCATCATTAGCAAGATCAACAACAGCAGGAGTAAACTAATCAGTAGCGGAAGCACTAGTACCAGCAACAACAGCAAGAATAAGTAAGACATATGCAACTGTGGAAAATTGCATTTATCTGAATGTATCATTATGTACATAACAGTAAATGAACAAAGATAATTATTATTTATCAGTTAGACAAGTAGGAATTTGGGACACCTACGTCGCAAAAAATGTCCCCCTTCGATACCTATCACTGTCATATCCACAAGTTGCTCTGGACCTATTAATTACAAATGAAAAATACATCACCAGGAATGCTGGTAAATATATAAATTTGTGGACTGTATATTAAATTAAAAAAATATTATATATAAACACATTTATATAACAGAAGGAGAATATATCTTAATCATAACACTCACCAATTTCACTGGAGATTAATGTGTCATGTACAGGACCCCCCCATCCTTTTTGCCTACATTTATGAAAAATTTACTGGCCAGAATTTAAACATAAATTAGACAGCTTATCTGAGGTTCCTGGAGTTGTCTTGTCCTGTCGCCTGATACTCAAATTATGCAGGAATGCACATCCAACAATTTCGGCTCCTATTTGAGCCGAAATTGTTGGATGTGTCAGCCCAAATTTAACCTCTAGAGCACGAAAAATTCTTCCCATTACTCATTAACGTCTTACTCCATTCAAACAAACAATGGCGACTGTCCTTCTGCGCAGACGCAGCTTCCCGTTTTCGATAACATAAATTTTATTAAATACATTATGGCCATCTATTTACATATAACTACTGTATTTCTGGAAAATATATACAGTATTTTCCACAGCAACAGTTAAGTATTTTTATTCCGAAATAAAGATATTTAACTGTTGCACATGTATTTTACATATCAACATGTTGGTATTGTATACTATTTTCATATTCAATAGTAGTAATACCAACAGCAACAGCAGCAATAACAGTAGCAGCATTCATAGTGTCGGAGAACGTCAAATATCTTCAATGTTAATAGTCTCTAATACGTGTCTTTAAAACGATTCAGTCTTTATGAAACTAAGTTCCTAATATATTAGTCTATCTCCTCTATGGGACCAGAATATTGCATATACAGTGCAATTTTACTAAGTCAATGGAGAGGGCAAGGAAAGGTGAAGAGTAGACGACGGTGGAGCGGGAGGAATAGGAGGCGGAAAAATGAGGATAATAGGAATAAGAGAAACGAAGAAAATGAATACGATACAATGAAGAGAAAGAAAACGGAGGGGGGAAAAGGGAGGAAGAGGAGGAAACGGAAGAGAAGGAACAGGAGGAGGAGAAGAGAAGAGGTCATGTGTTGGGTGGGCCTCTCGCCACGCCAGCACGAAGACAAATGGCCCGAGTGAAGAAGACGATCCAGAAGACAATCTTAATCCCCTCAGGAAGAAAAATGACAAAGGATATTTATACACATCTGTCCCTCCGACAGGGAAAAGAAGAAAAAACTATATAAAAGCTAATGGTGCCGCCAATAATGTTATCAAGAATATAAAAATATATAATAGGTTTTTAAAACATCCGGAAGCTTTATCAAGCAAACAAAAGAGTTTAAGAAAAAAAATCCGCGTTTAATATCAAGTAAAAAACAAGTAAATTAGAGACAGGTATATTTAGCTTTATATTTGTCGTCAATGTGAAAATTTATTCGGCCTTAAATTAAGTTTAAGTGACGTTGATCACAAAATCAAACAATCACAATACCGTGACCGCAACAATACACAAATAACCCGCACATGATGTTTCAGTTCGACTTGGAACATTAACTAGTTAATGTACTTCATTATGTTCCTTTTTCCTACGTGCGGGTTATGTACAAAGCAGATTCATTAAGTAATTAATCTCGATACAAGGATAACGGATAATTTATTCTCATCAGGTGCATCGACTAGGAGACACCAAGCAAGGCGAGGCTACCGACGGCCACCAAGACCAAGCAAGGCGAGGCTACCGACGGCCACCAAGACCAAGCAAGGCGAGGCTACCGACGGCCACCAAGACCAAGCAAGGCGAGGCTACCGACGGCCACCAAGACCAAGCAAGGCGAGGCTACCGACGGCCACCAAGACCAAGCAAGGCGTGGCTACCGACGGCCACCAAGACCAAGCAAGGCGAGGCTACCGACGGCCGCCAAGACCAAGCAAGGCGAGGCTACCGACGGCCACCAAGACCAAGCAAGGCGAGGCTACCGACGGCCACCAAGACCAAGCAAGGCGAGGCTACCGACGGCCACCAAGACCAAGCAAGGCGAGGCTACCGATGGCCGCCAAGACCAAGCAAGGCGAGGCTACCGACGGCCACCAAGACCAAGCAAGGCGAGGCTACCGACGGCCACCAAGACCAAGCAAGGCGAGGCTACCGACGGCCACCAAGACCAAGCAAGGCGAGGCTACCGACGGCCACCAAGACCAAGCAAGGCGAGGCTACCGACGGCCACCAAGACCAAGCAAGGCGAGGCTACCGACGGCCGCCAAGACCAAGCAAGGCGAGGCTACCGACGGCCACCAAGACCAAGCATGCGAGGCTACCGACGGCCACCAAGACCAAGCAAGGCGTGGCTACCGACGGCCACCAAGACCAAGCAAGGAGAGGCTACCGACAGTCACCAAGACCAAGCAAGGCGAGGCTACCGACGGCCACCAAGACCAAGCAAGGCGAGGCTACCGACGGCCGCCAAGACCAAGCAAGGCGAGGCTACCGACGGCCACCAAGACCAAGCAAGGCGAGGCTACCGACGGCCACCAAGACCAAGCAAGGCGAGGCTACCGACGGCCACCAAGACCAAGCAAGGCGAGGCTACCGACGGCCACCAAGACCAAGCAAGGCGAGGCTACCGACGGCCACCAAGACCAAGCAAGGCGAGGCTACCGACGGCCACCAAGACCAAGCAAGGCGAGGCTACCGACGGCCACCAAGACCAAGCAAGGCGAGGCTGCTGACGGCCACCAAGACCAAGCAAGGCGAGGCTACCGACGGCCACCAAGACCAAGCAAGGCGAGGCTACCGACGGCCACCAAGACCAAGCAAGGCGAGGCTACCGACGGCCACCAAGACCAAGCAAGGCGAGGCTACCGACGGCCACCAAGACCAAGCAAGGCGAGGCTACCGACGGCCACCAAGACCAAGCAAGGCGTGGCTACCGACGGCCACCAAGACCAAGCAAGGCGTGGCTACCGACGGCCACCAAGACCAAGCAAGGCGAGGCTACCGACGGCCACCAAGACCAAGCAAGGCGAGGCTACCGACGGCCACCAAGACCAAGCAAGGCGAGGCTACCGACGGCCACCAAGACCAAGCAAGGCGTGGCTACCGACGGCCACCAAGACCAAGCAAGGCGTGGCTACCGACGGCCACCAAGACCAAGCAAGGCGTGGCTACCGACGGTCACCAAGACCAAGCAAGGCGAGGCTACCGACGGCCACCAAGACCAAGCAAGGCGAGGCTGCTGACGGCCACCAAGACCAAGCAAGGCGAGGCTACCGACGGCCACCAAGACCAAGCAAGGCGAGGCTACTGACGGCCACCAAGACCAAGCAAGGCGAGGCTACCGACGGCCGCCAAGACCAAGCAAGGCGAGGCTACCGACGGCCACCAAGACCAAGCAAGGCGAGGCTACTGACGGCCACCAAGACCAAGCAAGGTGAGGCTACTGACGGCCACCAAGACCAAGCAAGGCGAGGCTACCGACGGCCACCAAGACCAAGCAAGGCGAGGCTACTGACGGCCACCAAGACCAAGCAAGGTGAGGCTACCGACGGCCACCAAGACCAAGCAAGGCGAGGCTACTGACGGCCACCAAGACCAAGCAAGGTGAGGCTACTGACGGCCACCAAGACCAAGCAAGGCGAGGCTACTGACGGCCACCAAGACCAAGCAAGGCGAGGCTACTGACGGCCACCAAGACCAAGCAAGGCGAGGCTACTGACGGCCACCAAGACCAAGCAAGGTGAGGCTACTGACGGCCACCAAGACCAAGCAAGGCGAGGCTACCGACGGCCACCAAGACCAAGCAAGGTGAGGCTACCGACGGCCACCAAGACCAAGCAAGGCGAGGCTGCTGACGGCCACCAAGACCAAGCAAGGCGAGGCCATCAACGGTCATACTCCAGAAACCCTGCTGCTGCATTCACAGTTTTAGCGAAGATCCACAGCCGACTTAGCAAGGACATGATTCTCTTCCTTCTTCAGATAAACTATTTATAGTCAGAGCTTACTGTCTCTCTTATCAAGCTTCTTTATATACTATGACCTTTTTTTAAGTGTAATTAAGAAATTTAAAGCAGAATTAAACAGTGCGTATCATGAAGGTCTTTCCACGTGCTATTTAATTTTTGACGTATTTTTTTCCAATAGCATTTACAAAAAATGGCATAACGTAGAGGAGCTTTATAAAAGAACTGATTGTATAGAAAAATGAAGCTATTTTAAGCCCTTTTTCTCCAAAACTAACCTAGCAACCTAACCTTGAAAATTTAAAATAGCATCGCCTAATTAACCTAATCTAAGATATTACTACAACTATTTGAATTGGGGAAAAAAAGCAAAGAGACTGCTCAGGTGACCTCCTTTAATTCCTAAAATTGAATTAAATTAAATTCACAGTGTATATGCAGAGAGATACGGAGCTCACAGTCTAAACCCTGTAGTCTCTATTGCGAGCTTAATACGTTATAATGGAGTGTGCCCTAACAGCCTCTCCTGCATGGTACAATTCCATAATATTGTATATAGCGAACACACTACCACCACCACACTATAATTTGACAACTAAGAATGTTAAAAAGGTCACGTGTGCACAAAACGATGAACAATATCAAATGAATCTGAATGTATGGAAGGAGCTAAAGAATACATTAATTATAACAAAAAAAATTAATTTTAAATATGTATGTGCAACATTTGACGTCACATTCAGTAAATTATTTAAGCTGATTAAAAACACGATTTTTTTTATTGCATCACATTTTCCTGAAAAGAACAGAATTAAATGGCATAAATTAAAGATCTTTTTCTATCATGTTCGTACCCAACTTCCCATATACAACTAATGTCACATATACTAATATGCTTAAATAATTAAGTATCAGTAAACAGTAGAAACGTATTAAAAATGTTTAGGCTCACTGTCACCCGTAGACTTTGACTGGCAGGACTTGTGGCAACGTCCAGTAGGAATCAACATGTATTGCAGGATTATTTACTTTCGCAGCGTGTTTCTGCTGATACAACATTTTTATGGAATCTTTCTCCATGCTCGTCACGCACATATGTTATCAGGGAAAAAAACATATCAGTGGAGGAAATACAGATTCAGTGACATACTGCAGCTCAGGCGTTTGCAACTTTGCAGTAGTTTACGTACCAGCGCCTCTTCTGTCAAGAAACCCGTTGCATTATTATTATAATCAAGGGGGAAGCGCTAAACCCGGAGGATTATACAGCGCCTGGGGGGGGGGATGTGGAAGGCATTCAGGCTTAATTCGGGGAACTGGAGCACAGATCCAATTCCCTAAATCAAGAGCCCCTCACCAACATCAAGGAACCTTCCTTGAGGGGAAACCCGTTGCAGATATTCGTGAGCTCCACGGCATTCGTTGCCATCTGAAAATCATTAACAGCTCCTCGCTGACAGTTTGTAGATCTACGAATACATCTGCCTTAATCTCGGCCTCAAATTGCGGAATTTTCACAATAGGTATTTGAAGGTTGGAAGATTCTCCCGTCCATTATTTTCACTTGTTTGTCAAAACCCAGCTTAATGTACAGTGGTCGCAAAATCTTTTTTACTTGAAACCAATGGAGTATTGGCTTCATTGTATGCATGTTTCTCCTCCCCAAAGACAAAACCATTAAATTTTTCACCTTCCCGTGATTTCTGAAGTGGGTAGACAACAATGTTCTGTAACTGAATGTATCGATTCTGAAACCGTTCATATAAAGGTTATGGTATATTATATTTATTCGCAAACAAAAAAATTTTGATATACAAAAACTGATAACCGTTTCATAATGTATACCGCTTATAAAGCATAAGTCAGTGTGTATATTTTATTTTGTTTTATAATATTATAAGATAATGTTTGATGGCTTAAAGGCGACTTACAGTGGTACTCAGGACCTCCAGTGTCAGTATCACATTACAACCAATTTGATTAAATAATTTTTGCAAGATTCCTCCCTCCATGTCTTCCATCACTTTCTCTTTACCTCGCATTATACTTGACTACTGAGTCTATGCCAGCACACCACCGACTACTGAGTCTAGGCCAGCACACCACCGGCTACTGAGTCTATGCCAGCACACCACCGGCTACTGAGTTTATGCCAGCACACCACCGGCTACTGAGTCTATGCCAGCACACCACCGACTACTGAGTCTATGCCAGCACACCACCGACTACTGAGTCTATGCCAGCACACCACCGGCTACTGAGTCTATGCCAGCACACCACCGGCTACTGAGTCTATGCCAGCACACTACCGGCTACTGAGTCTATGCCAGCACACCACCGACTACTGAGTCTATGCCAGCACACCACCGACTACTGAGTCTATGCCAGCACACCACCGGCTACTGAGTCTATGCCAGCACACTACCGGCTACTGAGTCTATGCCAGCACACCACCGACTACTGAGTCTATGCCAGCACACCACCGACTACTGAGTCTATGCCAGCAAACCACCGACTACTGAGTCTAGGCCAGCACACCACCGACTACTGAGTCTAGGCCAGCACACCACCGACTACTGAGTCTAGGCCAGCACACCACCGACTACTGAGTCTATGCCAGCACACCACCGACTACTGAGTCTATGCCAGCACACCACCGACTACTGAGTCTATGCCAGCACACCACCGACTACTGAGTCTATGCCAGCACACCACCGACTACTGAGTCTAGGCCAGCACACCACCGACTACTAAGTCTATGCCAGCACACCACCGACTACTGAGTCTATGCCAGCACACCACCGACTACTGAGTCTATGCCAGCACACCACCGACTACTGAGTCTATGCCAGCACACCACCGACTACTGAGTCTATGCCAGCACACCACCGACTGAGTCTATGCCAGCACACCACCGACTACTGAGTCTATGCCAGCACACCACCGACTACTAAGGATTGTAAAGAGTCTGACAACCACATAATAGTTACTGAGAATACTGTAGCATGTGACGGAGAATGTTTGATTTTTATTACTGAGGCTACAGCAGCACATCATATGACGTTGCAGAATGTGCAGTGCATATCGACCCCGTGTTTCCTATCACAAAATCGTACAGCAACGCGAAGAATACCCGAGAAAAATTTATCAAAATAAAAAGCCACCAGGGAACTATACGGCCAGAATTTTGAACTTAAGACAGACAGCTGGAGGCCTTAACTAGCGTCAGAATATTTATATAGTCATATGTTTTGTCTCGAGTCATCGCAGAGGAGGCAAGGAAACCATTTCAAAACCCCAATACAGTTTTTAAGTACTTTATAAAAACCGCAATTAAAAAGCTATTAGGCAGATATTTACCCGTGACATACCGATGACATGTTTCGAGAGTTTTCATACTCAAGCGGCCCGGCCTGTGGCCGGGATCTATACATAATATAGCTCTACCCTGTAAGCCAGGAACTATACATGCTATAGCTCTACCCTGTAGGCCAGGAACTATGCATGATACAGCTCTACCCTGTAGGCCAGGAACTATACATGCTATAGCTCTACCCTGCAGGCCAGGAACTATACATGATATAGCTCTACCCCGTGGGCCAGGATCTATACATGATATAGCTTTACCCTGTGGGCCAGGATCTATACATGATATACTGTAGCTCTACCCTGTAGACCAGGATCTATACATGATATAGCTGTACCCTGTAGGCCAGAAACTATACATGATATAGCTCTACCCTGTAGACCAGGATGTACACATGATATAGCTCTACTCTGTAGGCCAGGAACTATACATGATATAGATCTTTGCTTCTGTCATGTCATTCTTAGGTCCAGGATGTAGATGGAATACTACGAACTAAAATAAAAGGCACGTTGTAGAGCTCTACACAGAGCAAAACAGTGTCCCAATCATAGATTTTAGAGTGGTGTCTCTTCAGTTCCCCAGCCCAGTTTAAAATGTACACTAAATTTGAAAGCACACGACTGATATTGAACAAAAACCATTTAGAAATATATTATTAATTAAAAAGCCTAATGAGCTACAAGGCTGTACAATGTTTCATACATTTACATATTTTAAAGCCATTTTGTGAGAACAATTAATATATTTGACAAAAAATCTGCACTTTTTTTCGTCTTATGTCCCTTAAACAAACAAGACAAACTGAAGGAGAAAGAAAAAGGAGAAATAAGAGAAAAAACAGCATTTACAGGCGCGTGAACTATCAGGAATCTTCAGAGAAGTTTTCCACACTGGTAACTTCCGACGCAGACCGCAAAAAAAAATGTTACCATCTCTCCTGACGCCTCTGATGTATTAATATTCAGCGTTTCTTAATTAATTCACCGTCGGAGAGAAATCTTTCCTATGTACAAAACTCCCCCGGCTGCAAAAGACCAAAATTCTCAGGCAGAGAGGAGAGCAGGACAAGATAGGTGCAGCAGAGCACCAGCTCTTCCTAGAGATAAGACGTTGTGTAAAGAGAAGCGAGTTTTTCAACCCAGGCCAAGTACGACACGTAGCTGCTCCCACGCCATAATAAATTTGTTCTCGCGCAACTGATTATTATTATTTACAGAGCTGTTAACTTGGGCCAAAAGAAAATACAACTTACCTATTCCCCCGCCCCCTTCCTCGAGCACCTATGTTAGTGGGGGGGAAGAATACACCTCTACTTGCCGCTGGAAAGTGACACTACACTCATCTGTGTTGAGGTTTAGTGTTCCTGATTAGTGCTACCACCATTTTTTTTATATATTATGACTTTGAATAAAAGTTTGAATCATCCAAAGCTTCCATATCAGAATTATAAAAAAATTCCTGCAAGAAATAAAGCGCTTCCATAGGATACTTAAATGACTAGATTTCTGATTTTCTCCCGAGTCTCCCTTCACTTGTTTTTTTTTCCCTCAGCGAGGTAAAAATTGTAATATTTTGGGAGGGCTCCAATAATTAGGATTAATTTTCAAAAGTCTCCAGCATAATTGGAAGTTTGTGATGGGCTAAATATTCATCATTTATCGAGGTTAAGAAGTGCATCCTTCTCACTCACTTTCCTTAATATTTACACAAATAACCCGCACATAGGAGGACCTTATGACGACGTTTCTGTCCGACTTGGACCATTTACAAAGTCACAGTCCTATGTGCGGGTTATTTGTGTATTGTTCCAGTCATGGTATTGTTCCTCTTTATTCTGTCTTAATTAATATTTACAGTTCAATATTATTGTGTGTTCAGTCATGATTTTAACAATGACTTTCTTAGATAGGGTCGCGGGGGCGTTGACCCCCGAAACACTCACCAGGTATACCCTAAGGGTCATACAACGCCTGTGGAATGAGAAAAGATACGTGTTCATCAAGTTTAATCCGAGGAAACCTAGTAGCAGTTCCGATATTTACAAACCACTTTCCATCGATCTAAGAGCTCTTCACCATAAAAACATCCCCCTTAACTTTAAGTTTAAAAAAATCTCTCTTCTTATCACTATTTCAAAGCTTAAGATAATTGTGAGGACGGTGGTGTGTGTCGCCTCACAGACCATTCCTGGAAACTTATTTAAAAACTGGAGTAATAACCATGATCTGTTTGAATTTCCACGTGACTTGGTCCACCTGGTGTATCTTACATGGATTTTAGAGCAGTCTGTGCCATAAGTCGTTTTAGGTGGAATGAGGCATAATCTATGTCGTACTACCAACAAGCAAATGTGGATAACCACTCAAGGATGCACAATATGCCTACTATTTACACAGCGTTTCCCTTTAGGAGAACCTATTTAGAGCGAAACGTTATCAGTACGAAGGTTTGATCTACACATTTCCTGTGCATATTGGTATTACTCTAACTCCGATAGACTTCGAAAAAGCCATTGACAACATACCCATGCACTCAGCCCCGGGCCCAGACTCGTGGAACTCTGTTTTCATTAAAAACTGCAAGAAACCCCTCTCGCATGCCCTAAGTACACTATGGAGGAGGAGCTTGGACATGGGTGAAATTCCACAGTCACTTAAAACAACGGATATAGCCCCACTCCATAAAGGTGGCAGCAAAGCATTAGCTAAGAACTATGGACCAATAGCTCTGACGTCCCACATCATAAAAATCTTTGAAAGAGTGCTAAGAAGCAGGTTTGTAAATCACCTGGATTCCCAAAATCTGTACAATCCAGAGCAACATGGGTTCAGGGCAGGTCGCTCCTGCCTCTCACAACTACTGAATCACTATGATATGGCCTTAGATACACTGGAAGAAAATCAGAATGCAGATGTAATATACACAGACTTTGCAAAAGCGTTTGACAAATGCGATCATGGCGTAATAGCGCACAAAATACGTGCTAAAGGAATAACTGGGAAAGTGGGGAGATGGAACTTCAACTTCCTAACAAATCGAACACAAAGAGTAGTGGTCAACAGAGTTAAATCGGAGGCTGCCATACTGAAGAGCTCTGTTCCACAAGGCACAGTACTCGCCCCCATCTTATTCCTCATCCTCATATCAGACAGACATAGATATACACCACAGCACCGTATCATTCTTTGCGGATGATACTAGGATCTGCATGAGGCTGTCATCTGCTGAGGACGTGGTTAACCTCCAAGAAGATATAAACAAAGTTTTCCAGTGGGCAACGGAAAACAAAATGATGTTCAATGAGGACAAATTCCAACTACTCCGTTATGGAAAACTGGAGGAGATAATAACTAGAACAAAGTATACTACAGACTCTGGCCATACAATAGAGCGGAAAAATAATGTAAGGGACCTGGGAGTAGTAATGTCTGAGGATCTCACTTTCAAGTGTCACAACAGTGCCACGATGATCACAAGTGCAAAGAAAATGATAGGATGGATAATGAGAACGTTCAAAACGAGAGATGCCAAGCCAATGATGATCCTTTTCAAATCACTTGTTCTCTCTAGGCTGGAGTACTGCTGTACATTAACATCTCTATTCAAAGCAGGTGAAATTGCAGATCTAGAGAGTGTACAGAGATCCTTTACTGCACGTATAAGTTCTGTCAAGCATCTTAACTACTGGGAACGCTTGGAAGCACTTGACTTGTACTCTTTGGAATGCAGGAGAGATATATCATAATCTACACTTGGAAAACCCTGGAAGGAATGGTCTCGAATCTGCACACAGAAATCACTCCCTACGAAAGTAAGGGGTGCCATTGGTAGACTATGAGAAAACACCATAAGTGTCCGGGGCCCAAGACTTTTCAACAGCCTCCCATCAAGCATTAGGGGAATTACCAATAAACCCCTGGCTGCCTTCAAGAGAGAGCTGGACAGATACCTATAGTCAGTGCCGGATCAGCCGGGCTGTGGCTCGTACGTTGGACTGCGTGCGGCCAGCAGTAACAGCCTGATTGATCACGCCCTGATCTACCGGGAGGCCTGGTCATGGACCGGGCCGCGGGGGCGTTGATCCCCGAAATAACCTCCAGGTAACCTCCAGGTATTCCTGTGTCAGACCGTCCAGCCAACAACAAACCATTGAGTCCACTCAGACCAATACTAGGCATCTCAACTTTCATCTCGCATTATCTCCAACCATAAAATACACTTCCGCACCTCTCCCACTCCTCCCTCTATCCCATCCATTACCTCTCCCACTGTCCCATCCTTTACTCCTCCCACTCCCTCCCAACCAACACGATTTCCTACCTATGACTACAAATGTGACTTAGACATCCATAAACTGAATACAAGTTGGATTTATCACACGTCTTATAATCCTCTAAGCTTCCACATCCTAACTTCAGGTTTTTAACTAAATATATAGCTATATATAGACATAAATCCATCCAGCCGTCCATGTGAACCCCCCCCCCTTATTCTATATACAATAAATTGTTTAATATTATTTAGAATATACGCATTTAAATTATATTGAGGCTATTTAGAGGACTCTAGATTATTAATACTACCACAGAGAAGAATGAATTAATATATTCTATTATTGATGGTGTACAATACAGACAAGTTGATGAATAATACAGGTGCAACACCCGAAAATCTTTACTGTTGAAAATTTTCGCCTGCCCAACAGGCTTCGTCAGTCGAGTACAACACTGAAAACAACAACAGCGGCGGCGGCGGCGGCGGCGGCGGCGGCGGCGGCGGCGGCGGCGGCGGCGGCGGCGACGCAGCAGCAGCAGCAGCAGCAGCAGCAGCAGCAGCAGCAGCAGCAGCAGCAGCAGCACCAGCAGCACCAGCAGCAGCAGCAGCAGCAGCAGCAGCAGCAGCAGCACCAGCAGCAGCACCAGCAGCAGCACCAGCAGCAGCAGCAGCAGCAGCAGCAGCAGCAGCAGCACCAGCAGCACCAGCAGCAGCAGCAGCAGCAGCAGCAGCAGCAGCACCAGCAGCAGCACCAGCAGCAGCACCAGCAGCAGCAGCAGCAGCAGCGTCGTGATCAGTCCATTACTATCGGTGGGAGGTGTAAAGCATTTCGGCTATAAAAGGGTCATTAAGTCTACGTATATCATGGTCACCACCGTTCAAGAATAATATAATGCGGAAAACAGAGAGCACAATAAACAGTGTATACACTGAGATACACGCTTCTCGCTGTATTATATCTTCCTTTCATTACGATATTATGAGATATTGTTATTGTTGATGTAGAAATCAGCTGTGTCAGAGGCAATGTTGTCAGTTATAATACGAGTCGACGTTAACATGTCCTCCACACCTGAGCAACCAAAGTGTGGTTTCCCACTATTTATGCGACACTGATGTCTTCCGAGCTTCATACTTATAATTATAACCATAATATTTAAAGGGGTGGACCGGAAGCCCTCGGTCAGATGACCAAAAACTCCAGCTGTGGGTCATTATATAACCAAGACCCGCGTCAGGAAACACTTGTCCTGTTTCCTGACAAACTTGACTTTCTTCGCTGCCAGACATTACTCTACCGTTTATGGAATTTGGTTAATGGTGGTTAGCTGTATGTAAATGGAGGTTAATTAATGTTAGGTTAATATTAGATTAACCTAAACGATACCACGGGTGGGGATTGAACTCGTGGCCCAGTGGCTTACGCTCTGACCTGGAGTTTTACGACTCACTCTCCACGAGTTCAATCCCGCCCGTGGTACAATTTGTTTGCAATCGTGTCAATTTAGATTAACCTAGCCTGTACTAATGCAGAATTTTGGTGTCGATCATCATACGCAGTTTTAAGAAGGGGTACAACATGCGCACGCGGCAAGAAGTTTGTGAAATCATTTAAGTTAGGTGGCGGGGCCAGGAGCAGTGATTCAACCCCCACAAGTACAAATAAGTTGAATATGTGTGTGTGTGTGTGTGTGTGTGTGTGTGTGTGTGTGTATAACCTCTCCCTTAACGGGATTAAATGTATGCATATAGCTACAGAAACCTGTGGATACATATTGAAAACCCCCTATGTGTATTTTCTTCCTTCTTTCATTCCCCTTTTCTCCAATTTGGTTTTCCCCTCCCCCTTTCTCTCTCTCTCTCTCTGTGTCTCTCTCTCTCTCTCTCTCTCTCTCTCTCTCTCTCTCTGCCAGGGCTTTTACAGGGTAAAGTTAAGAGTTCCTACCTATATTTATAAGTTAAGAGCTGTTACCTACCTCAGGTCATTTAAAAGCTTTATCTCTTTCTCTCCCCACTCACTCCTCCCTCCCTCCCTCCCTCCCTCCCTCCCTCCCTCCCTCCCTCCCTCCCTCTCCCTCTCTCCCTCCCTCCCTCTCCCTCTATCTCTCTCTCTCTCTCTCCCCTCAAGGAAGGTTCCTTGATGCTGGTGAGGGGCTCTTGATCTAGGGAACTGGATCTGTGCTCCAGTTACCTGAATTAACCCTGAATACCTTCCATCCCCCCCATAAGCGCTGTATAATCCTACGGGTTTAGCGCTTCCCCTTGATTCTAATAACAATAATAATAATTCTCTCTCTCTCTCTCTCTCTCTCTCTCTCTCCCTGCCGACGCACCATCACAAGGAGAATTACATCGCTTGAAGTCTAAAGTCTCGACCATAGCAATAAAAGGCAAGACAGTAAATTTACCTAGGTTCTACAGCACCAGGAAAGCCTTGGGACACTCAGATACAATATGTAAACCTTAAATTTGGCTTCAACATTCCCCTCTGATCCCATACCGACATTTATCGGCACACACGATTAAGTTTTCTCCGCTTTAAATGGAGGATACAAGTGAAGTGTAATATATTGAGAAGGGAAGTAAGTAGTACGGGAGGAAATATTATGATGGTATTAGTGTGTGTGTGTGTGTGTGTGTGTGTGTGTGTGTGTGTGTGTGTGTGTGTGTGTGTGTGTGTGTGTGTGTGTGTGTGTGTGTGTGTGTGCACTCAACGTGCCTGTTACACACCACACACAAACACATACATCACAAACACCACAAACACTACAAACAACACACTACAAACACAGCTACAAACACATAGTCTTGAATATTAACAAACCCGTCTTTTAGCCAGTGGAACTTTTGTTTAATTATAAGATAAATTTACCCCTGTATATTTTAGCACTGTCAGAGATCTCTGAATAAAACATGTACACTGAAATACATCCCTGGAAATTAAACAAGGCAGAGAGCAAACACTACTGCTGGGGGAGGGGGAAAAGAGATTTTGGAGGAGGGGGGAAAAGGGTTGCTTTGTGGGGAGATGGGGGTAGTGCTGGCAAAAAAGGGAAGGGTGAATGTTCCCACAAGATCTTGCCCGCTTTCAAACAATTCTTACTTATTCTTGTATTTCTGGTAGACAATATCGAGAGATAGATGAATTAAGACACGTGTGAAACCTTGAGATTCACACGTGTGAGGACGTGTGGGGACGTATCGCCCACCAGTAGCTTTTATCTGTCCAATATAGAATAAACAGTGAGAGACGTGAAGAGGTGATATAAGGTGGTCAGTCCCTCAGCCTTGATGGATGTTCGGTCCTTTGATAGGTGGTCAGTCCCTCAGCCTTGATGGATGTTCGGTCCTCTGATAGGTGGTCAGTCGCTCAGCCTTGATGGATGTTCAGTCCTTTGATAGGTAGTCAGTCGCTCAGCCTTGATGGATGTTCAGTCCTTTGATAGGTGGTCAGTCTCTCAGCTTCGATGGATGTTCAGTCCTTTGATAGGTAGTCAGTCCCTCAGCCTTGACAGGTGGCGGTCAGCCCCTCAGCCTTGACAGGTGGCAGTCAGCCCCTCAGCCTTGACAGAAGGTGGTCAGTCCCTCAGCCTTGACAGAAGGTGGTCAGTCCCTCAGCCTTGACAGAAGGTGGTCAGCCCCTCAGCCTTGACAGAAGGTGGTCAGCCCCTCAGCCTTGACAGGTTGTCATTCTCTCAGCCTTGACAGAACGTGGTCAGTCCCTCAGCCTTGACAGAAGGTGGTCTGTCCCTCAGCCTTGACAGAAGGTGGTCTGTCCCTCAGCCTTGACAGGTGGTGGTCTGTCCCTCAGCCTTGACAGGTGGTCTGTCCCTCAGCCTTGACAGGTGATCAATCCCTCAGCCTTGACAGAAGGTAGTCAGACCCTCATCCTTGACAGGTGGACAGTCCCTCAGCCTTGACAGAAGGTGGTCAGTCCCTCAGCCTTGACAGAAAGTGGTCTGTCCCTCAGCCTTGACAGAAAGTGGTCTGTCCCTCAGCCTTGACAGAAAGTGGTCTGTCCCTCAGCCTTGACAGGTGGTCTGTCCCTCAGCCTTGACAGGTGGTCAATCCCTCAGCCTTGACAGAAGGTAGTCAGACCCTCAGCCTTGACAGGTGGTCAGTCTCTCAGCCTTAACAGAAGGTGGTTAGTCCCTCAGACTTGACAGACGGTAGTCTGTCCCTCTGGGAACTCTCGCAGCACACTACCGAAGTTCCTACTATACAGAACAGGGTAGCACTACAGTGCGGATGTGGGGGTGTTAAAGGATAGTTAGAGGATGTTAAACGGTAGTTAGGGGGATGTTAAACGTTAGGTAGGGCGGTGTTAAACGGTAGTTAGGTAGGAGGTGCTAAACGGCAGCTAGGTAGGGGGGTGTTAAACGGTAGTTAGGTAGGGGGGTGTTAAACGGTAGGTAGGTTGAAGGGTGTTAAACGGTAGGTAGTGGGGTGTTAAACGGTAGTTACGTAGAGGGGTGTTAAGCAGTAGTTGGGTAGCGGGGAGGTTAAACGGTAGTTAGGGGGTAAAAGGTTGTTGGTGGGATGACAAAAGGTCAGTGAACCCTGGCTTAAGCCGCTCCGGCCGCCACTGATGCTATATTAAAGGCTGACTTCCTGCCAGCTATATTACCCACAAGACGAGCCGGATGCTAGACCGTCCTGCGGGCTATATTTTCACAGTGAAAATTACATTCACGGGGAAGCGCCAAACTCGCAAGTCATAGAGCTCTTGGAGAAAGGGAGTTGATCAGGCTTGTTCAGATGAACAGGAAAGGTTGCTCACATTCCTGGGATCAAGAGCCTCTCGTCAATATTAAGGCAATGAAAATCGGTTCGTTGGTTAATGGGGTTTTAAAGCCAGTAACTCCCAGTCACACAACCACTAACTCCCAGTCACACAACCACTAACTCCCAGTCACACAACCACTAACTCCCAGTCACACAACCACTAACTCCCAGTCACACAACCACTAACTCCCAGTCACACAACCACTAACTCACAGTCACACAACCACTAACTCACAGTCACACAACCACTAACTCCCAGTCACACAACCACTAACTCCCAGTCACACAACCACTAACTCCCAGTCACACAACCACTAACTCCCAGTCACACAACCACTAACTCCCAGTCACACAACCACTAACTCCCAGTCACACAACCACTAACTCCCAGTCACACAACCACTAACTCCCAGTCACACAACCACTAACTCCCAGTCACACAACCACTAACTCCCTATTTTACACAATCATATATAAACTTTATTTATTCCAGTAAACTTTAGTCTTTTTTAGGGTTAACTAAAAGGAAAAATACTCTAGACCATCATTTACTGATGGAATTTTTGTGTAGCGATGATAGGTGGCGCAGCTGGAGTCCCGGTAATGCTGGCCAGATAGGGACTGTAGCAGTACTGAAAGGTATTTGTTCCATCGTTTGTATAATAACATTCCGGGATGCTTGTTGAATGTGGTGGTAGTTGTGGTTGACGTTTGTGGTGGTAGTTGTGGTTGACGTTTGTGGTGGTAGTTGTGGTTGACGCTTGTGGTGGTAGTTGTGGTTGACGTTTCTTGTGGTAGTTGTGGTTGACGCTTGTGGTGGTAGTTGTGGTTGACGCTTGTGGTGGTAGTTGTGGTTGACGCTTGTGGTGGTATTTGTGGTTGACGTTTGTGGTGGTAGTTGTGGTTGACGTTTCTGGTGGTAGTTGTGGTTGACGCTTGTGGTGGTAGTTGTGGTTGACGTTTGTGGTGGTAGTTGTGGTTGATGATTGTGGTGGTAGTTGTGGTTGACGTTTGTGGTGGTAGTTGTGGTTGACGTTTCTGGTGGTAGTTGTGGTTGACGCTTGTGGTGGTAGTTGTGGTTGACGTTTCTGGTGGTAGTTGTGGTTGACGCTTGTGGTGGTATTTGTGGTTGACGTTTGTGGTGGTAGTTGTGGTTGACGTTTCTGGTGGTAGTTGTGGTTGACGTTTGTGGTGGTATTTGTGGTTGACGTTTCTGGTGGTAGTTGTGGTTGACGCTTGTGGTGGTAGTTGTGGTTGACGTTTGTAGTGGTAGTTGTGGTTGATGATTGTGGTGGTAGTTGTGGTTGACGTTTGTGGTGGTAGTTGTGGTTGACGTTTCTGGTGGTAGTTGTGGTTGACGTTTGTGGTGGTAGTTGTGGTTGACGCTTGTGGTGGTAGTTGTGGTTGACGTTTCTGGTGGTAGTTGTGGTTGACGCTTGTGGGGGTAGTTGTGGTTGACGCTTGTGGTGGTAGTTGTGGTTGACGCTTGTGGTGGTAGTTGTGGTTGACGTTTGTGGTGATAGTTGTGGTTGACGCTTGTGGTAGTTGTGGTTGACGTTTCTGGTGGTAGTTGTGGTTGACGCTTGTGGTAGTTGTGGTTGACGTTTGTGGTGGTAGTTGTGGTTGACGCTTGTGGTGGTAGTTGTGGTTGACGCTTGTGGTGGTAGTTGTGGTTGACGTTTGTGGTGGTAGTTGTGGTTGATGATTGTGGTTGTAGTTGTGATGTGGCGCTGTAGTTGTGGTGGATGCTTATAGTGATGGTTGTGGTGGTGCTGGCAGTGATGTGGGGTTGTGGTTGATGCTTATGGTGGTGGTTGTGGTGCTGGCAGTGATGTGGGGTTGTGGTTGATGCTTATGGTGGTGGTTGTGGTGCTGGCAGTGATGTGGGGTTGTGATTGATGCTTATGGTGGTGGTTGTGGTGCTGGCAGTGATGTGGGGTTGTGGTTGATGCTTATGGTGGTGGTTGTGGTGCTGGCAGTGATGTGGGGTTGTGGTTGATGCTTATGGTGGTGGTTGTGGTGCTGGCAGTGATGTGGGGTTGTGATGTTGTAACTGTTGCTTGTTCCCTGTTGTAACTGTTGCTTGTTCCCTGTTGTAACTGTTGCTTGTTCCCTGTTGTAACTGTTGCTTGTTCCCTGTTGTAACTGTTGCTTGTTCCCTGTTGTAACTGTTGCTTGTTCCCTGTTGTAACTGTTGCTTGTTCCCTGTTGTAACTGTTGCTTGCTCCCTGTTGTAACTGTTGCTTGTTCACTGTTGTAACTGTTGCTTGTTCCCTGTTGTAACTGTTGCTTGTTCCCTGTTGTAACTGTTGCTTGTTCCCTGTTGTAACTGTTGCTTGTTCCCTGTTGTAACTGTTGCTTGCTCCCTGTTGTAACAGTTGCTTGTTCCCTGTTGTAACTGTTGCTTGTTCCCTGTTGTAACTGTTGCTTGTTCACTGTTGTAACTGTTGCTTGTTTCCTGTTGTAACTGTTGCTTGTTCCCTGTTGTAACTGTTGCTTGTTCCCTGTTGTAACTGTTGCTTCCTCCCTGTTGTAACTGTTGCTTGTTCACTGTTGTAACTGTTGCTTGTTCCCTGTTGTAACTGTTGCTTGTTCCCTGTTGTAACTGTTGCTTGTTCCCTGTTGTAACTGTTGCTTGTTCCCTGTTGTAACTGTTGCTTGTTCCCTGGTGTAACTGTTGCTTGCTCCCTGTTGTAACTGTTGCTTGCTCCCTGTTGTAACTGCCATGTGTTCTCTGTTGTAACTCTTGCTTGCTCCCTGTTGTAACTATTGTTTGCTCCCTGTTGTAACTGCCGTGTGTTCTCTGTTGTAACTGTCGTGTGTTCTCTGTTACAACAGGGTGCAAGAAACAGTTACAACAGAGAACACGCGACAGTTACAACAGAACACACGACAGTTACAACAGGGTGCAAGCAACAGTTACAACTGTCGTGTGTTCTCTGTTGTAACTGTCGCGTGTTCTCTGTTGTAACTGTTGCTTGCGCCCTGTTGTAACTGGTGCTTGCTCCCTGTTGTAACTGTTGCTTGCTCCCTGTTGTAACTGTTGCTTGCTCCCTGTTTTAACTGTTGCTTGCTCCCTGTTGTAACTGTCGTGTGTTCTCTGTTGTAACTGTCGTGTGTTCTCTGTTGTAACTGTCGTATGTTTTCTGTTGTAACTGTCGAATGTTTTCTGTTGTAACTATCGTGTGTTCTCTGTTGTAACTATCATGTGTTCTCTGTTTTAACTGTGTTCTCTGTTGTAACTATCGTGTGTTCTCTGTTGTAACTATCATGTGTTCTCTGTTTTAACTGTGTTCTCTGTTGTAACTATCGTGTGTTCTCTGTTGTAACTATCATGTGTTCTCTGTTTTAACTGTGTTCTCTGTTGTAACTATCGTGTGTTCTCTGTTGTAACTATCGTGTGTTCTCTGTTGTAACTATCGTGTGTTCTCTGTTGTAACTATCGTGTGTTCTCTGTTGTAACTATCGTGTGTTCTCTGTTGTAACTATCGTGTGTTCTCTGTTGTAACTATCGTGTGTTCTCTGTTATAACTATCGTGTGTTCTCTGTTGTAACTATCGTGTGTTCTCTGTTGTAACTATCGTGTGTTCTCTGTTGTAACTATCGTGTGTTCACCGTTGTGGTTTTTGATATTTTCTCGTAATTTTTTTTTTTTAATTTCGCTGCTTGCCACTGTTTTTTAAAACTGTGTATGAACGAAGAGAAAATTATTTAGCGGGTTGCGTTATGTCCATGTTGAATGTCGGGAATAATTTACAGCGGACTCTTGTCGCTGGACGTGTAGTGTATTTACCGGCTTGGTTACCACGGGGTGGGGATGACAGAGGTCCCTAAAGGCACCTCGGTAATAAATACCACGTTCGGTACCTCTCTTGATATTTACGTGTTGCGCACAAGTCTTATTCATGTATTTGGGAGTTTTTAAATCAAGATAATAATTTACTAAGTACAGTCCTACGAACTTCATAGTCATTAAGGTATTTGGGCAATACTGTCTGTGGATGAGACAGGATATTGTGGGCGTGTTGTGGGGCCAGGTCCAGTGGTGGGGGTCAGGTCTAGTGGTGTGGGTTAGGTGGAATGGTGGGGGTCAGGTCCAGTGGTGTGTGTCAGGTGGAATGGTGTGGGTCAGGTGGAATGGTGTGGGTCAGGTGGAATGGTGTGGGTCAGGTGGAATGGTGGGGGTCAGGTGGAATGGTGTGGGTCAGGTGGAATGGTGTGGGTCAGGTGGAATGGTGTGGGTCAGGTGGAATGGTGTGGGTCAGGTGGGATGTTGTGGGTCAGGTGGAATGGTGTGGGTCAGGTCCAATGGTGTGGGTCAGGTCCAATGGTGTGGGTCAAGTCCAGTAGTGTGAGCCAGGTCGTAGTATGGATCAGGTTCAGTAATGTGGGCCAGGTCGTAGTGTGGATCAGTTCCAGTAGTACGAGCCAGGTCCTTGTGTGGATCAGGTCCAGTAGTATGAGCCAGGTCGTAGCGTGGATCAGGTCCAGTAGTGTGCGCCAGGTCGAAGTGTGCATCAGTTCCAGAAGTATGAGCCAGGTCGTAGCGTGGATCAGGTCCAGTAGTGTGAGCCAGGTCACCTAAGAGCTGCAATGCTTCGCATGCAGGCAGCTCTGAGTGACTGGAAATGCTGAACCCGTGTAAAGCCTTAGGTCAAAGACCAGACCCATGGAAACGAGTTTCTTGCCTGCATGAAATCCTGCGACCATACAGAAAGATCAGGGTCCGGGTTAGGGCCATGAATACATCAAGTGCCAGGGCCACCGTTTAGAAAACGTGAATTTATTCAGACTTTAAAAAATAAAAGACTGAGGTGACTTAATACTAGCACGGAAAACTCTCCAGAGGAATAAAGCGGAATAAATCGCAGAGAAAGACTTTACTTTTAGACTATTGTAGTTCAAGATCGCGCTTTATTATTTATCCTAGAGCTTAATAAAGCACAACGTGCTTTATTAAGCACGTGGTCCAAGTCTTGCCCTAAAGTACAAGACTTTACATCCAGGCTTGTAATGTGAATGAGAAATAAAGCTAGCTTTACACTTCCTATTATCATACACAAAACGGTAGATGCATGGGGCACTTGTCCAACACTTGGGTACCGTTACTGTCGAAACCTTTCCGCCAGCCAGGGGCTTCCTCAGTCCAATACAGCCACTGGCTGTATTGGACTATACTGGTTTAGTAAACCTGTCGGTTTATTAAACCAGTTACCCACAACACATTCGGGTAGTAGCAAACTGTTATTGTATCCAGTTTGTTAAATTAAAAATAAATACCTCAAGTGGGGATCTCCAGCGGCATGATAACATTGATTCAAGAGAATACTTGAATATTCGAGGAAATATTACCCGTATACTTGAATATTCAAGGGAATATTACCCGTATACTTGAATATTCAAGGAAATATTACCCGTATACTTGAATATTCAAGGAAATATTACCCGTATACTTGAATATTCAAGGGAATATTACCCGTATACTTGAATATTCAAGGGAATATTATCCGTATACTTGAATATTCAAGGGAATATTATCCGTATACTTGAATATTCAAGGGAATATTATCCGTATACTTGAATATTCAAGGGAATATTATCCGTATACTTGAATATTCGAGGAAATATTACCCGTATACTTGAATATTCGAGGAAATATTACCCGTATACTTGAATATTCAAGGAAATATTACCCGTATACTTGAATATTCAAAGAAATATTACCCGTATACTTGAATATTCAAGGAAATATTACCCGTATACTTGAATATTCAAAGAAATATTACCCGTATACTTGAATATTCAAGAAAATATTACCCGTATACTTGAATATTAAAGGGAATATTACCCGTATACTTGAATATTCAAAGAAATATTACCCGTATACTTGACTATTCAAGGGAATATTACCCGTATACTTGAATATTCAAGGGAATATTACCCGTATACTTGAATATTCAAGGGAATATTACCTGTATACTTGAATAATCAAGGGAATATTACCCGTATACTTGAATATTCAAGGGAATATTACCCGTATACTTGAATATTCAAGGGAATATTACCTGTATACTTGACTATTCAAGGGAATATTACCCGTATACTTGAATATTCAAGGGAATATTACCCGTATAATTGAATATTCAAGGGAATATTACCCGTATACTTGAATATTCAAGGGAATATTACCTGTATACTTGAATAATCAAGGGAATATTACCCGTATACTTGAATAATCAAGGGAATATTACCCGTATACTTGAATATTCAAGGGAATATTACCCGTATACTTGAATATTCAAGGGAATATTACCCGTATACTTGAATATTCAAGGGAATATTACCTGTATACTTGAATATTCAAGGGAATATTACCCGCATCAATGGTTTTATAAACAGAGAATAAGAAGCTTCTGTTTAAACAAGGGAAATAAAATTCTCGCGCGTCGAGTACATTTATAGAATAAACTGGCAGAATTAATAATATTTCACTTTTTTTTAACTAAATGTGGAAAATGCATTTTAATAAAAAATTTCGCAGTATCAGTGAGAATTTTGAGAGAGAAATAGCTGGAGTATCTTGTGTAACTTAGACCGATGAATACTCGACTCAAACAAGTGACTTTTGCTTACTTGGTGCTACAGTTGACAAGGGGGTAAAAATAACTTCGTTTGAGTTCCAGAGTTTCGCCTTTGATGTGTTAGGTTAGGTAAGGTCTGTCAGGAAGCAGGACAAGTTTTGATGCATATATCTTGGCCTTCATGGGTAGAAACCTAAGCCACCATACAGGAGCAAGACGCTGCAGAACATGCTATTGCCGAGATGTTTCGCTCTGTGTAGAGTTTTATAAAGACATGAAACTACACAGAGTTAAACGTTGTCGTAATAAAAGCTCGTTTTAGCCATTTATTTTTTTTCACTATTATCTGCACTACGCTACTTAGATCCAACATCAACAAAAGTCGTGTCCACAATGTGGGAATGAACTCTCCTTAATGCTCAACGAGTCGTGGAATGCCCAGCATGCCACCAAGGATGTGGGCGTCGCATGTGTAGTCCCAACCTGACGTACTGACACCATCCCTTAGTAATGAAATAATTGGAATGCGCTATGTAACGTGGACACGAATATTACACCGGTGCCGGCATGTTCGGAATGAATTTTTTTCCATTTGCATTCGCTAAATTCTTTGAATTCTTCGTTAAACCTTCGCAGCTGTACTGAATAATTTACTTTCTGAAAAGTTTAAGGAAAGACCTCAGGCTCTCTCGCTCTCAACCTTCATTCCTTTTTTATATGCCTTCCGAAGTGTCAGCTCCTGAAGACGGCCTTATGCAACCGAAAGGCCTAGAACTGTTCGTTATTCTAAATCTTACCCATGGCTCTGTTCCATTATAATATATATATATATATATATATATATATATATATATATATATATATATATATATATATATAAAGGAACAAACTCAGAAGATATATATTTTGGTCCACTACACACACACACACACGCCTGTGACGAGCGGGGTTCCACAGGGGTCAGTCCTAGGACCAATGCTGTTTTTGCTATATGTGAATGACATGACGGAAGGGATAGACTGAGAAGTGTCCCTGTTTGTAGATGATGTGAACTTAATGAAGAGAATTAAATCGGATGAGAATCAGGCAGGACTACAGAGAGACCTGGACAGGCTGCAAGCCTGGTCCAGCAACCGGCTCCCTGAATTTAACCCCGCCATATGCAACGTCGGGGAAGTGCAAATACCGCAGATAGAGTACAGCTAGGTGGCAAAAGACTGCAAACCTCACTCAAGGAAAAGGATCTTGGGATGAGTATAATACCGAGCATATCTCCTGAGGCACACATCAAGCAGATAACTGCTGGAGTATATGGGTGCCTGGCAAACTTGAGAATAGTGTTACGATTTCTCAGTAAGGAATCGTTCAAGACTCTGTACATCAAACGTCAGGCCTATACTGGAATATGCAGCACCAGTTTGGAACCCACACCTGGCCAAGCACCTCAAGAAAATAGACAAAGTGCAAAGGTTTGCAGCAAGACTAGTTCCAGAGCTAAGGGTAATGTCCTACCAAGAAAGGTTAAGGGAAATCGGCCTGATGGCACTGGAGGACAGGAGGGTCAGGGGAGACATGATAACGACATACAAAATACTGCGAGGAATTAACAAGGTGGATAGAGACAAGATGTTCCAGAGATGGGACACAAACAAGGGGTCACAGTTGGAGCTGAGGACTCAGACGAGTCAAAGAGATGTTAGGAAGTATTTCTTTAGTCATAGAGTTGTCATGAAGTGGAACAGTCTGGCAAGTGACATAGTGGAGGCAGGAACCATACATAGTTTTAAGACGAGGTATGATATAGCTCATGGAGCAGGGAGAGGACCCAGTAGTGATCAGCGAAGAGGTAGGGCCAGGAGTTATAACTCGACCCTTGCAACCACAAATAGGTGATCATATACACACACAAACACACACATACTCAAAATACATGAGTGACTGAATATTTCGATTTCCAACTGAAAAAGATATCAAAACGTCATCCCAGAAAGCAGGACAACAGAGGGGCTCTTCATCAGTCCCAGCAAAAAAAAAAAAAAAAAAAAGGAAAAAATTACAAGAATGTAACTAGGATGAGAGAGTAGGTCGGAACATTGAGGGGAACTTATCCAGCTTGAGCAGTGTGACAAGTGAAATAAATTACATTCTCTTGGAGTTCTTAACAATCTTACACCTGTGATGGTTAATGACAGTAAAAAATTAAACGAGGCATGTTGGAGGGCGTTACGCCTACAGGAGTGTGGACTTGACTATTCAAAACGAGTCATTATTTGTACGTTTCTCTCAACAGTTTTAAAAGTTCAACTTTTCCCAAATAAAGTTTTACTGTGCGCAGTTGTGTGTGTGTCCACAGACAAACTGGTCAGTACCCGGCGAGCATGGAAGCTGGTGTGACGGTAGTCTAGGTGGCGAAAGACTGCAAACCTCACTCAAGGAAAAAGATCTTGGGGCGAGTATAATACCAAGTACTTCTCCTAAGTCGCACATCAATCAGATAACTGCTGCAGCATATGGGTGTCTGGCAAACATAAGAATAGCGTTCCGATACCTCAGTAAGGAATCGTTCAAGACTGTACACCATATACGTCAAGCCCATAATGGAGTATACAGCACCAGTTTGGAATCCACACCTGGTTAAGCCCGTCAAGAAATTAGAGAAAGTGCAAAGGTTTGCAACGAGACTAGTCCCAGAGCTAGTGGAAATGTCCTACGAAGAAAGGTTAAGGAAAATTGGCCTGACGACACTGAAGGACAGGAGGGTCAGGGAAGACATAATAACGATATACAAAATACTGCGAGGAATTGACAAGGTGGACAAAGACAAGATGTTCCAGAGATGGGACACAGAAACAAGTGGTCACAATTGGAAGTTGAAGACTCCTACGAGTCAAAGGGCCGTTGGGAAGTATTTCTTCAGTCATAGAGTTGTCAGGTAGTGGAATAGCCTAGAAAGTGACGTAATGGAGGCAGGAACCATACATAGTTTTAAGACGAGGTTTGATAAAGCTCATGGAGCAGGGAGAGAGAGGACCCACTAGCAATCAGTGAAGAGGCGGGGCCAGGAGCTATGAATCGACCCCTGCAACCACAAAAAAGTGAGTACACATGTGCCTAGGACAAAATAACTAACCTCCACATACGTAAAAAAAATATCATGTGGGTGGGTGTGTGGTGTGGCAGATGGGTGGGTGAGGAAGCCAGAATCAGTCCTTCTTTTTGTTTATAATAATCACGACCTGAGCTAATGAGTGACAAGTTAAATACCCAACAATACACAGACCGTGACCATCACCACCAGATAATCCCAGTCACTTAATAGACCATGAATAATCGCCAGAAATCACGTTCCCAAACTTAATCTGTAGTCCCTAAATGATGTCGGACAGCTGCTAAACGTACACAAATGAATTCATGTCCAAATAATATAAATTCATGTCCAAACCTATTTGAATTAATGTCCAAACAAATATGAATCCATGTCACACAGATTTTAATAAACGCCGATCATACTGGCCAAGCTAATCTGACTGGCTATCAGAACACCTTGATGTAAGAGCGCTTACACTCAGACTCGCTCACCTGGTTGGCTACTTTAAAGTGGTGATCTGAAGTACTGGCTGGTAACCTACGACGACTGGAAACATGTTGATAATCGCGCAATTAATTACAAACGTCTGGTATGTAACTTGTGACACGAGGCAAATTACATTAAGAATAACCATCGAGTGGTAGTGGATAGTTGTGATGGGTGGCAGCCGTGATGGGTGGCAGCCGCGATGGGTGGCAGCCATGGTGGGTGGCAGCCGTGGTGGGTGGCAGCCGTGGTGGGTGGCAGCCGTGGTGGGTGGCAGCCGTGGTGGGTGGCAGCCGTGGTGGGTGGCAGCCGTGGTGAGTGGCAGCCGTGGTGGGACGGCAGTGGATGGGAATTGTGGTGGCGGTAGGAATGAAACGGTGGTGAGTGACTGTGGTGGAAAGAGAATGGTGGTGTTGATGGTAGGAAGGGAATGGTAGTGGTGGAAAAAGAATGGTGGTGGTGATGACAGGAAGGGAATGGTAGTGGTTGAAAGAGAATGGTGGTGGTGATGGTAGGAAGGGAATGTTAGTGATGGAAAAAGAATGGTGGTGGTGATGGTAGGAAGGGAATGGTAGTGGTGGAAAGAGAATACTGGTGGTGATGGTAGGAAGGGAATGGTAGTGGTGGAAAGAGAATGGTGGTGGTGATGGTAGGAAGGGAATGGTAGTGGTTGAAAGAGAATACTGGTGGTGATGGTAGGAAGGGAATGGTAGTGGTGGAAAGAGAATGCTGGTAGTGATGGTAGGAAGGGAATGGTAGTGGTGGAAAAAGAATGCTGGTGGTGATTGTAGGAAGGGAATGGTAGTGGTGGAAAGAGAATGCTGGTAGTGATGGTAGGAAGGGAATGGTAGTGGTGGAAAGAGAATGCTGGTAGTGATGGTAGGAAGGGAATGGTAGTGGTGGAAAGAGAATGCTGGTAGTGATGGTAGGAAGGGAATGGTAGTGGTGGAAAGAGAATGCTGGTGGTGGTGGTAGGAAGGGAATGGTAGTGGTGGAAAGAGAATGCTGGTAGTGATGGTAGGAAGGGAATGGTAGTGGTGGAAAGAGAATGCTGGTAGTGATGGTAGGAAGGGAATGGTAGTGGTGGAAAGAGAATGCTGGTAGTGATGGTAGGAAGGGAATGGTAGTGGTGGAAAGAGAATGCTAGTAGTGATGGTAGGAAGGGAATGGTAGTGGTGGAAAGAAAATGGTGGTGGTGATTGTAGGAAGGGAATGGTAGTGGTGGAAAGAGGATGGTGGTGGTGATGGTAGGAAGGGAATGGTAGTGGTGGAAAGAGAATGCTAGTAGTGATGGTAGGAAGGGAATGGTAGTGGTGGAAAGAGAATGCTGGTGGTGATGGTAGGAAGGGAATGGTAGTGGTGGAAAGAAAATGCTGGTAGTGATGGTAGGAAGGGAATGGTAGTGGTGGAAAGAGAATGCTAGTAGTGATGGTAGGAAGGGAATGGTAGTGGTGGAAAGAGAATGCTGGTGGTGATGGTAGGAAGGGAATGGTAGTGGTGGAAAGAGAATGCTGGTGGTGATGGTAGGAAGGGAATGGTAGTGGTGGAAAGAGAATGCTGGTGGTGATGGTAGGAAGGGAATGGTAGTGGTGGAAAGAGAATGCTGGTAGTGATGGTAGGAAGGGAATGGTAGTGGTGGAAAGAGAATGCTGGTAGTGATGGTAGGAAGGGAATGGTAGTGGTGGAAAGAGAATGCTGGTAGTGATGGTAGGAAGGGAATGGTAGTGGTGGAAAGAGAATGCTGGTAGTGATGGTAGGAAGGGAATGGTAGTGGTGGAAAGAGAATGCTGGTGGTGATGGTAGGAAGGGAATGGTAGTGGTGGAAAGAGAATGCTGGTAGTGATGGTAGGAAGGGAATGGTAGTGGTGGAAAGAGAATGCTGGTAGTGATGGTAGGAAGGGAATGGTAGTGGTGGAAAGAGAATGCTGGTAGTGATGGTAGGAAGGGAATGGTAGTGGTGGAAAGAGAATGCTAGTAGTGATGGTAGGAAGGGAATGGTAGTGGTGGAAAGAGAATGCTGGTAGTGATGGTAGGAAGGGAATGGTAGTGGTGGAAAGAGAATGCTGGTAGTGATGGTAGGAAGGGAATGGTAGTGGTGGAAAGAGAATGCTAGTAGTGATGGTAGGAAGGGAATGGTAGTGGTGGAAAGAAAATGGTGGTGGTGATTGTAGGAAGGGAATGGTAGTGGTGATGGTAGGAAGGGAATGGTAGTGGTGGAAAGAGAATGCTGGTAGTGATGGTAGGAAGGGAATGGTAGTGGTGGAAAGAGAATGCTGGTGGTGATGGTAGGAAGGGAATGGTAGTGGTGGAAAGAGAATGCTGGTAGTGATGGTAGGAAGGGAATGGTAGTGGTGGAAAGAGAATGCTAGTAGTGATGGTAGGAAGGGAATGGTAGTGGTGGAAAGAAAATGGTGGTGGTGATTGTAGGAAGGGAATGGTAGTGGTGGAAAGAGGATGGTGGTGGTGATGGTAGGAAGGGAATGGTAGTGGTGGAAAGAGAATGCTGGTAGTGATGGTAGGAAGGGAATGGTAGTGGTGGAAAGAGAATGCTGGTGGTGATGGTAGGAAGGGAATGGTAGTGGTGGAAAAAGAATGCTGGTAGTGATGGTAGGAAGGGAATGGTAGTGGTGATGGTAGGAAGGGAATGGTAGTGGTGATGGTAGGAAGGGAATGGTAGTGGTGATGGTAGGAAGGGAATGGTAGTGGTGATGGTAGGAAGGGAATGGTAGTGCTGATGGTAGGAAGGGAATGGTAGTGGTGATGGTAGGAAGGGAATGGTAGTGGTGATGGTAGGAAGGGAATGGTAGTGGTGATGGTAGGAAGGGAATGGTAGTGGTGATGGTAGGAAGGGAATGGTAGTGGTGATGGTAGGAAGGGAATGGTAGTGGTGATGGTAGGAAGGGAATGGTAGTGGTGATGGTAGGAAGGGAATGGTAGTGGTGATGGTAGGAAGGGAATGGTAGTGGTGATGGTAGGAAGGGAATGGTAGTGGTGATGGAGGGTAAAACAAAAAATGGTTTATATACAATAGTTTAAAAATGTATGCCATCCAATCCTGTACTGAAGTGTTTAATTTACTGTGATGTTGTCATGTCAGGAGCTCCTCTCCTCTTTCTCTTTCTCTCTCTCTCTCTCTCTCTCTCTCTCTCTCTCTCTCTCTCTCTCTCTCTCTCTGATCTCCTTTGCGCGAGCGCGTGCTGTACTCACCTATTTGTGGTTACATGGGTCGATCCACAGCTCCTGGGCCCGCCTCTTCGCTGGTCGCTACTAGGGCCACTCCCTGCTGCGTGAGCTTTATTGTTCCTCTCTCCTGTCACCTTGCCGTAAAACTCCACTAGGTTTGTGATACAGCATTTCCCTTCCCTGACTCCGTGTTATTAGGTTTTTCCTTTCTAGGTACTCCACCACTCTTCTGATAATCTTATCCACGACTTTGCATGCCAGTGACACTGGTCTGTTTAATGCTGCCTGTCTCCTTTCTTAAAAAATTGGGACTGCATTTGATTACATTTGTCGTTTTCCACATCTCAGTTAGTTGCCGTTTCGATAGATATGTTGAAGATTGTTGTCAGTGGCACACACAGTGCTTCTGCTCCCTCTCTCAGGACCCATGGAAAGGTGTCCGGTCCCACCACCATCAAGGTATCTAATTCACTTAGCCTTTTCACCTCCCCCTCGGTTGTGTGTAGTGTGTTGAGCGCTTGTTGGTGTACCCTACTATTCCGGCTGAAAATACTTCTTTAAATCTCTTACTGAGCTCTTCACATACTTCTTTGTCATTTCTTGTGATCTCCCCTCCTTCGTTTCTTCAGCCTTATTACCTGGTCCTTGACTGTTTTAAGGACATAAAGAAGGAACACTGCTACAGGCCTACTGGCCTATGCGAGGCAGGTCCAATTATCCCACCGGTTTAAGCCAATGGCGTGTCTGACCTAGTCAGGTCAGACACGTCACTTAAGGAAGGAACACGGCATCCGACCTAGTAGCACAAGCTAGTCGGTTCCAACTCACACCCACCCACATCCTCCTGATGGGGCAATACAACAGCTTGGGTCAGATATGGCATTCGATGTTATGTCATTCTCGTATTGACACTGGGCCTCCCTAGTTATCCATACATATTCATTTCTGTATTCGACTGATCTCCTTATTTTCCTGGGTCCTTTGTCTTCTATATATTTTCCATTCTCTAACACACTTTGGTTTGGCATCTCTACACCTATCGGTGAACCAACGGATTGTTTTGGTCTTCCTATTGTTTCTGTTGCCCTTGGGTATGAACCTTTTCTCTGCCTCCTTGCATTTTGTGGTCATGTATTCCATCATTTAATTTACTTTTACCACCAGTTCTCTTTCGTACTGTACCTCGTGCTGGAAAATTCTCATGCCTTTGTAGTCCTCTGTTTATAGTTTAGCTTCGCCCCTCCTATTTGTGGTGGTTCACTCTCCACTTTTAATTCTACAATGTATTCGAAGCTCAGGATTACGTGATCACTAGCTTCGAGGGGCCTTTCACAGGTGATGTCCCAATGTCTGAACTATTCAAAGTGACTATGAGGTTCAGATTTGTTAGTTAATCCTCTCCTCTCTCTGGTAGTGTCCTTAACACGTTGATGCATGAGGTTTTCCAGTACCACCGCCATCATCTTAGCCCTCCACGTTTCTGGTCTCCCATATTAATGCACATTATATATATATATATATATATATATATATATATATATATATATATATATATATATATATATATATATATATATATATATATATATACATACATACATACATACATATATGCATGCAATAAGATCACAGTAAACAGGTGATTTCAGAATATGCAAAACAACCACTGTGAAAGAATAATGAAATTACAAGCGTTTTCGTGACTACTCACATTATCAAGGATAATGTGAGTAGAGTAGTAGTCCTGAGTAGTCACGAAATTGCTTGGAATTTCATTATTCTTTCACAGTGGTTGCTTTGCATATATATATATATATATATATATATATATATATATATATATATATATATATATATATATATGTGTGTGTGTGTGTGTGTGTGTGTGTGTGTGTGTGTGTGTGTGTGTGTGTGTGTGTGTGTGTGTGTAAGTATGTGTTTGTAAGTCGTGCCGAATAAGTAAAACTTGCGATTTTGGCTTAAACAGCAACGCCCTTCTTGCCGAACAGGGCAAGCGAAAATTTGTGTATGCAATAATTTAACAAGAATCATTCTGAACCTAACGAATATATTTCATTGTGTTTATTATTAAATTATTATAAACTTACATAAAATATATTTAGTTGGATTAGGATAAACTAAATTGCGCTTGTTATAATGAGTTAGGTAAGTTTTCTAAGGTGCTTTTGGTACAAAAGCATTAATTTTTAAATTAACATAAATGAAAAAAACATATATCTTTAAATGTATAAGAGAAAATTTTAGAAAGGACACACACACACACAGACACACACACACACAGACACACACAGACACACACACACACACACACACACACACACACAGACACACACACACACACACACAGACACACACACACACACACACACACACAGACACACACACACACACACACACACACACACACACACACACACACACACACACACACACACACACACACACACACACACACACACACACACACACACACACACTTGCAACACTGAGGTGTGCAGTTAATTAACTATAACATAATAGATCTCAAATGGCTTCTGCAATAAGGACATTGATAATGCAGCCCTGATACCTTGTAGGGGAAGCAGGCAAGTGTGCTCACTCACTTCACTCTCACTTCACTCTCACACTCGTTATTCCCCCTCACTTCACTCTCACACTCGATACTCCTCCTCACTTCATCTCACACTCGATACTCCCCCTCACTTCACTCTCACACTCGTTATTCCCCCTCACTTCACTCTCACACTCGATACTCCCCCTCACTTCACTCTCACACTCGTTATTCCCCCTCACTTCACTCTCACACTCGATACTCCCCCTCACTTCACTCTCACACTCGATACTCCCCCTCACTTCACTCTCACACTCGTTATTCCCCCTCACTTCACTCTCACACTCGATACTCCTCCTCACTTCATCTCACACTCGATACTCCCCCTCACTTCATCTCACACTCGATACTCCCCCTCACTTCACTCTCACACTCGTTATTCCCCCTCACTTCACTCTCACACTCGATACTCCCCCTCACTTCACTCTCACACTCGATACTCCCCCTCACTTCATCTCACACTCGATACTCCCCCTCACTTCATCTCACACTCGATACTCCTCCTCACTTCATCTCACACTCGATACTCCTCACTTCATCTCACACTCGATACTCCTCCTCACTTCATCTCACACTCGATACTCCTCCTCACTTCATCTCACACTCGATACTCCTCACTTCATCTCACACTCGATACTCCTCCTCACTTCATCTCACACTCGATACTCCTCCTCCATCTCACACTCGACACTCCCCCTCACTTCATCTCACACTCGATACTCCCCCTCACTTCATCTCACACTCGATACTCCTCCTCACTTCACTCTCACACTCGATACTCCCCCTCACTTCATCTCACACTCGATACTCCTCCTCACTTCATCTCACACTCGATACTCCTCCTCACTTCACTCTCACACTCGATACTCCCCCTCACTTCATCTCACACTCGATACTCCCCCTCACTTCATCTCACACTCGATACTCCTCCTCACTTCATCTCACACTCGATACTCCTCCTCACTTCATCTCACACTCGATACTCCCCCTCACTTCACTCTCACACTCGATACTCCCCCTCACTTCACTCTCACATTCGATACTCCCCCTCACTTCACTCTCACACTCGATACTCCTCCTCACCTCATCTCACACTCGATACTCCCCCTCACTTCATCTCACACTCGATACTCCCCCTCACTTCATCTCACACTCGATACTCCCCCTCACTTCATCTCACACTCGATACTCCCCCTCACTTCATCTCACACTCGATACTCCTCCTCACTTCATCTCACACTCGATACTCCTCCTCACTTCATCTCACACTCGATACTCCTCCTCACTTCATCTCACACTCGATACTCCTCCTCACTTCATCTCACACTCGATACTCCCCCTCACTTCACTCTCACACTCGATACTCCCCCTCACTTCATCTCACACTCGATACTCCCCCTCACTTCATCTCACACTCGATACTCCCCCTCACTTCATCTCACATTCGATACTCCCCCTCACTTCACTCTCACACTCGATACTCCCCCTCACTTCACTCTCACACTCGATACTCCCCCTCACTTCACTCTCACACTCGATACTCCCCCTCACTTCATCTCACACTCGATACTCCTCCTCACTTCACTCTCACACTCATACTCCCCCTCACTTCACTCTCACACTCGATACTCCTCACTTCACTCTCACACTCGATACTCCCCCTCACTTCACTCTCACACTCGATACTCCTCCTCACTTCACTCTCACACTCGATACTCCCCCTCACTTCATCTCACACTCGATACTCCTCCTCACTTCACTCTCACACTCATACTCCCCCTCACTTCACTCTCACACTCGATACTCCTCACTTCACTCTCACACTCGATACTCCTCCTCACTTCACTCTCACACTCGATACTCCTCCTCACTTCACTCTCACACTCATACTCCCCCTCACTTCATCTCACACTCGATACTCCACCTCACTTCACTCTCACACTCGATACTCCCCCTCACTTCACTCTCACACTCGATACTCCCCCTCACTTCACTCTCACACTCATACTCCCCCTCACTTCACTCTCACACTCGATACTCCTCACTTCACTCTCACACTCGATACTCCCTCACTTCACTCTCACACTCGACACTCCTCCTCACTTCACTCTCACACTCGATACTCCCCCTCACTTCACTCTCACACTCGATACTCCCCCTCACTTCACTCTCACACTCGATACTCCCCCTCACTTCATCTCACACTCGATACTCCTCCTCACTTCACTCACACGCTTTCCTAATGTTAATTCAGTCTTTCGATAATGTGAAGGAAGATCGAGCCTCCAACACGCCTTCGGTGACCCACACGGGTTTATCACCTCACAAATAAACTTCACATGGCCATCAAAAATACCATTTATTCCTTTATCATTTTTTTTACACCGGCAAGCCATCACTATCATCAGGGGGAGGCGTTAAACCCGTCGGGGTAGCTCTTAATTCGTCGCATGAAGACCTTTTATATCCACCCATTGCTAAGATCTGCATGACTCGTATGGATTTAGAGCTTACCTATCATTATTTGTAATTATTATCTGCCACTGTATTATCAATTATTTGCAAGTATTATGCATCAGTTATTATATCAATTATATCAATCATTATATCATTTATATCGATTATATCAATCATTATATCAATATCTCTGCATCATTGATATTATATCAATGATATCAATCATTATATCAATGATATCGATCATTATATCAATATCAATTATATCAATGATATCAATCATTATATCAATATCAATCATTATATCAATGATATCAATCATTATATCAATGATATCAATCATTATATCAATGATATCAATCATTATATCAATGATATCAATCATTATATCAATGATATCAATCATTATATCAATGATATCAATCATTATATCAATGATATCAATCATTATATCAATGATATCAATCATTATATCAATGATATCAATCATTATATCAATGATATCAATCATTATATCAATGATATCAATCATTATATCAATGGTATCAATCATTATATCAATGATATCAATCATTATATCAATGATATCAATAATTATATCAATGATATCAATCATTACATCAATGATATCAATCATTATATCAATGATATCAATCATTATATCAATGATATCAATCATTATATCAATGATATCAATCATTATATCAATGATATCAATTATATCAATGATATTAATTATATCAATGATATCAATCATTATATCAATGGTATCAATCATTATATCAATGATATCAATCATATCAATGATATCAATAATTATATCAATGATATCAATCATTACATCAATGATATCAATCATTATATCAATGATATTAATTATATCAATGATATCAATCATTATATCAATGATATCAATCATTATATCAATGATATCGATTATTTTGTCTAGAGGTTTCACCTCGTTATATTTTCATTTATAAATCCGGTTTATTCTTAATAACAATAAGGAAAATTCAGCTTTAATTTTGTTAGGTTGATCTGGCACTGTGTGGGAGTTGGCACTGTGTGGGAGTTGGCACTGTGTGGGAGTTGGCACTGTGTGGGAGTGCCAGGTTCGCATCCACCCCCTCCCATCATCTCCACCGTGGCACTGTGTGGGAGTGCCAGGTTCGCATCCACCCCCTCCCATCATCTCCACCGTGGCACTGTGTGGGAGTGCCAGGTTCGCATCCACCCCCTCCCATCATCTTCACCGTGGCACTGTGTGGGAGTGCCAGGTTCGCATCCACCCCCTCCCATCATCTCCACCGTGGCACTGTGTGGGAGTGCCAGGTTCGCATCCGACCCCTCCCATCTCTACCGTGGCACTGTGTGGGAGTGCTAGGTTCGCATCCACCCCCTCCCATCAACTCCACCGTGGCACTGTGTGGGAGTGCCAGGTTCGCATCCACCCTTCCCCATCTTCTCCACCGTGGCACTGTGTGGGAGTGCCAGGTTCGCATCCACCCCCTCCCATCATCTCCACCGTGGCACTGTGTGGGAGTGCCAGGTTCGCATCCACCCCCTCCCATCATCTCCACCGTGACACTGTGTGGGAGTGCCAGGTTCGCATTCACCCCCTCCCATCTTCACCGTGGCACAGTGTGGGAGTGCCAGGTTCGCATCCACCCCCTCCCATCATCTTCACCGTGGCACAGTGTGGGAGTGCCAGGTTCGCATCCACCCCCTCCCATCATCTTCACCGTGGCACTGTGTGGGAGTGCCAGGTTCACATCCACCCCCTCCCATCTTCTCCACCGTGACACTGTGTGGGAGTGCCAGGTTCACATCCACCCCCTCCCATCTTCTCCACCGTGGCACTGTGTGGGAGTGCCAGGTTCGCATCCATCCCCTCCCACCTTCTCCACCGTGGGAGATGGAGGGAGGGGCAGCACGCGTCTCTACTTCCCACTCACTCAAGTGTCTTCCCTAAAGAAGCACTCAAATATGAAATGCTTAAGGCAAAATATTTTTTTCCCCTTTTACGTACGAATTCACGTGCAGGCTGGGCCAGGATGTCCGCCGGACCCGGCTGACGTGTCGGCTGAGCCAGGATGTCTGCCGGACCCGGCTGAAAGTTGGGTTAAGTTATGCAGAATTTACACCTCGTGAAAAATGAACACGGGACATGAATAATTTTCAATGCAAGTCTAGATATTGAAGCATCACACTCAATAAAACCAGGATAACGAGACTCTTCACAGGTATAGTAGCCCATTTTCTTTTTTATTCTCTCTCTCTCTCTCTCTCTCTCTCTCTCTCTCTCTCTCTCTCTCTCTCGCTCTCTTTCTCTCTCTCTCTCCTTATAATAAATGCATACAAAACTTCGACGTGATCTGGGATGTAAATAAGACACGCAATACGATTTATGTCTTTTTTACTGGGAAGACTTTCTTGTCCACAGGGAACTTTGTTGTCCACAGGGAACTTTGTTGTCCACAGGGAACTTTGTTGTCCACAGGGAACTTTCTTGTCCACAGGGAACTTTGTTGTCCACAAGGAACTTTGTTGTCCACAGGGAACTTTGTTGTCCACAGGGAACTTTGTTGTCCACAGGGAACTTTGTTGTCCACAGGGAACTTTGTTGTCCACAGGGAACTTTGTTGTCCACAGGGAACTTTGTTGTCCACAGGGAACTTTGTTGTCCACAGGGAACTTTGTTGTCCACAGGGAACTTTGTTGTCCACAGGGAACTTTGTTGTCCACATGGAACTTTGTTGTCCACAGGGAACTTTCTTGTCCACAGGGAACTTTGTTGTCCACAAGGAACTTTGTTGTCCACAGGGAACTTTGTTGTCCACAGGGAACTTTGTTGTCCACAGGGAACTTTGTTGTCCACAAGGAACTTTGTTGTCCACAGGGAACTTTGTTGTCCACAAGGAACTTTCTTGTCCACAGGGAACTTTGTTGTCCACAGGGAACTTTCTTGTCCACAGGGAACTTTGTTGTCCACAAGGAACTTTCTTGTCCACAGGGAACTTTGTTGTCCACAGGGAACTTTGTTGTCCACAAGGAACTTTGTTGTCCACAGGGAACTTTGTTGTCCACAGGGAACTTTGTTGTCCACAGGGAACTTTCTTGTCCACAGGGAACTTTCTTGTCCACAGGGAACTTTGTTGTCCACAGGGAACTTTGTTGTCCACAGGGAACTTTGTTGTCCACAGGGAACTTTGTTGTCCACAAGGAACTTTGTTGTCCACAGGGAACTTTGTTGTCCACAGGGAACTTTGTTGTCCACAGGGAACTTTGTTGTCCACAGGGAACTTTGTTGTCTACAGGGAACTTTGTTGTCCACATGGAACTTTGTTGTCCACAGGGAACTTTGTTGTCCACAGGGAGCTTTGTTGTCCACAGGGAACTTTGTTGTCCACAGGGAACTTTGTTGTCCACAGGGAACTTTGTTGTCCACAGGGAACTTTGTTGTCCACAGGGAACTTTGTTGTCCACAGGGAACTTTGTTGTCCACAGGGAACTTTGTTGTCCACAGGGAACTTTGTTGTCCACAGGGAACTTTGTTGTCCACAGGGAACTTTGTTGTCCACAGGGAACTTTGTTGTCCACAGGGAACTTTGTTGTCCACAGGGAACTTTCCACAGGGAACTTTTGTCCACAGGGAACTTTGTTGTCCACAGGGAACTTTGTTGTCCACAGGGAACTTTGTTGTCCACAGGGAACTTTGTTGTCCACAGGGAACTTTGTTGTCCACAGGGAACTTTGTTGTCCACAGGGAACTTTGTTGTCCACAGGGAACTTTGTTGTCCACAGGGAACTTTGTTGTCCACAGGGAACTTTATCATAATCCCTGGTGGGCGAAACATCTTCCCTGTGACATACCATAACCAGCAATGTATCACTGACATACTCTCGGTATACTCTACCAGTGCATCAACCATGTCATCTGGACTGGAGATGACAAGTTAACACCTGAAACTGTCAGCTGTTAACTTTTACTATAAAACACAGGTATTGTTTTGGCTTCCTGTGTCAGATTAAACCACGACCGTGAATACTGGAGAGTAATTATTTCGTATGTAAATGTTTGCAATTTCTGAAAACCTTCAATAAATCATACAGTAGCGATATCTCGCTATAAAATAGCTTGGGGTGCACGAATTTGCTAATTTTAAAATATCACTTGAAATGGAATTCACATGTTCTCGGGTATCAAAAATACTTTAATCCCTAAATTTGGGATTAAAGTAGGTGGTTTCAAAGAGATGGACCCGATCTTGAAATATACTACTTCGAAACTGGGGCCATCTTTTTGAAACACACACTATACTGTTTAAATATATAGATGCATACACACCGGTGTATGTGTGAAACATGAATCAGATACGTGCAAGATTTGGCTATTTTTATTTGTACACGTTTCGCCCTCCAGTGGTTTTATCAATACAAGGACATAATGTGAAGAATGTGGAAAATATATACAAAAGATGAGGTAATCAGTCCCTCAAACTTGGGAGGTGAAGAGCACCGTAGTCTTGAAGTGTGAAACATACAAGAGAGTGAGTGCAGAGTAGTGTATCATGGGAGACTGATAGTGAAATAAGTCACAGTTCCTGGTGGGTGTATAGTAGACCAACGTCTCTAATGATCATTTCATTCACCGCCCAGTCTTCACACACACACACACACACACACACACACACACACACACACACACACACACACACACACACACACACACACACTTACGAGAGGTTTTTAAGGGGCACGTCAGTTCCCCTGCCTTCTAACACTATGTGATTTTCCCCCCTATAATCTACTTTGTCAATAATTACTATCGCATTTGTTTTGTCTGCTTTCATAAGGTGAAGTCTAGGATCTTTCCTTAATTTATGGTATAATTAAACAATCAGACAAAGCATGTGTGATAGTAATTATGGACAAGGTAGATTATAGGGGAAAAATAAACATGATATTAGGAGACACGGAAACTCACGCTCCCCTTAAACTAGATAGTTCTCAGCACAGCCTCGGGGAGGACTTAAGCCCTCTGCTGTCTTTTCCATGTACTCTCGTATACTCCCATGCACTTTCGTGTACTCTTATGTACTCCAATGTGCGGATAATAATGGGCAGAGATTCATACAGATGATCCCTGAAGATGGAATCTTTGCCTCCTGAAATACCTGTTCCAAAAATTCAATATACATTTATAACAGTTACTTATGGGTGAGAGCATACATCCCTAACAGTTACTTATGTAAGCAAGAGTTCACTTTTAAGCATGCATCTGAACGCTAGGATAAAGCATGTTAAAACCTAACATCGTGATGATACCTTTAGACTGAGAGCAGAACCTGGCCATAATCCGGAGCAAGGGAAGAGTAGCCCCGGTTCCCTTCACTTCAAGTCTACTCACATTCAGCTGTCTCTTACGTCGATAATCTCACCTGAAAGACACAAGAAATGGTCATTACCATATTATCAGTTGCTACACAAATATGTGTGTGTATGTATGTGTGTGTGTGTGTGTGTGTGTGTGTAATATATATATATATATATATATATATATATATATATATATATATATATATATATATATATATATATATATATATATATATATATATATATATATATATATATATATATATATATATATATATATATATATATATATATATATATATATATATATATATATATATATATATATATATATATATATATATATATATATATATATATATATATATATATATATATATATATATATATATATATATATATATATATATATATATATGGTTCTAGTACAAAAGCATTAATTTTTATATTAACATAAATGAAAAAAATATACATTTAAATGTACAAGAGAAAATTTGACCAGTTTTACCTATTCGGCACAACTTATATATGAAAGAGAGACAGAGACAGAACATTAAAGATTCCTGCTTAGTGAAGAGGTGTGTAAATACTCCAGGCTAGTTGTGTAAATTAATGTATCACAAGGAGGACTAATATTTTGCCCAGTAAAATAATCAGCATCTGAACACGGACATAAACTGTAAACTTTGTTTTCAAGAATATTTAAGGAGGTAAGAAAAAGTCTTGACAATCTCGTGAATGATTGAGCAACTTCTGGAAATTCTGCAGCAGCCAATGCTCGGACACATCATTGACAAGGTACATGACCGAATGACATTCCAATTAAGCTAAAAGCTTGACGGTCAGCCTCCCCGTTCACCCGTTCAATGAGCATTTACATGCGAGAGTGACATTTCAGACGAACCACAGCAATACCCACACACACGACCCCTGCAACCAGAAATAGGTGAACACACACACACACACACACACACCTACGCAACTGCTGCAGCATATGGGCGCCTGGCAAACCTGAGAACAGCATTCCGATACCTTAGTAAGGAATCATTCAAGACACTGTACACCGTGTATGTCAGGCCCATACTGGAGTATGCAGCACCTGTTTGGAACCCGCACTTGATAAAGCACGTCAAGAAACTAGAGAAAGTACAAAGGTTTGCGACAAGGTTAGTTACAGAGCTAAGGGGAATGTCCTATGAAGAAAGATTAAGGGAAATCGGCCTGACCACACTGGAGGACAGGAGGGTCAGGGGAGACATGATAACGACATATAAAATACTGCATGGAATAGACAAGGTGGACAAAGACAGGATGTTCCAGGGAGGGGACACAGAAACAAGAGGCCACAATTGGAAGTTGAAGACACAAATGAGTCAGAGAGATAGTAGGAAGTATTTCTTCAGTCATAGAGTTGTAAGGCAGTGGAATAGCCTAGAAAATGACGTAGTGGAGGCAGGAACCATACACAGTTTTAAGACGAGGTTTGATAAAGCTCATGGAGCGGGGAGAGAGAGGGCCTAGTAGCAACCGGTGAAGAGGCGGGGCCAGGAGCTAGGACTCGACCCCTGCAACCACAAATAGGTGAGTACAAATAGGTGAGTACACCTACACACCTACGCACACACAACAGGCCTAGTGTCTAATCGACATGTGCCTAGGACAAAATGGTAACTAACACACACACACACACACACACACACACACAGGTGAGTGTACACACTAATCAGTTTAGGTAACATGTGTACACAAGACATTACTAAGAACGAATAATGAAACAGTGAAAACGAGAAATAAAACATCTTTGTCACTGGATTATTACTGTAACGTCGACAAAGAGCAAATTCTCAGACAAATGAAAACGCGCAAATATTACTAGTCTGGTAGGCTAAAAAAAAAAAAAAAATAGGCTCTGAAAAGTAGATTGAACTCATGAAAGGAATGGACAGTAGTGACAAGCAATTTGCTTATATGACATCCTGATCTTAAATAACTAAGTTAGAGTCCTCTTATGACGAGGTTAGAAACAGTTAAAGACTAAGACGATTATCTTAAAAAAAATGATGGAGCTCCTCGTGAAAGATTAATGTGCAAAATGCAAGAAAAATGGGAGCAAGAGGCAAGGTAATTGCACTGGATGAAATTTTTTTGCATAAAAGATGAAAACAATATAAATGAGAATGTTTTCCATGGCTGGCTATATAGTCTCATCGTTATAATCTTAACTATAATTTTTAAAAGAGGTGGACCGGTAAGCCAGTGGAAGTCCTCGGTCAGACGACCAAAAGCTCCAGCTGCAGGTCATCATATGACTGAGACGCACGTCAGGAAACGCTTGTCCTGTTTCCTGACATTACCAACCAGTCATAGCCGGCTCACAAGGTCACGGTGACCAGCAGTCAGTGCGACAGCTCCTCTCAAACTTTGTAACAGAACTAACACAGTAAGTTCTCTTAGAGTCCTAGAGGAAGACACTGACAGATTGAGCAGATGTGAGGCTGAAGTGTATTGACAGTGTACTGATAGTGATGGAAAAGACGAGGATGATTTCAGAAAACGAGAATGAATTTAGAAAGGGAAGGGAGTGTGGCTCAAATATTTACACTGAAGCACATATTTGAATAAGTAAAGCACCTTTCTTTGTGTGTGTGAGAGACAGGTGGAGACAGATGGAGACAGGTAGAGACAGGTAGACAGAGAGACACAGACACAGAGAAAGACAGACAGACACACAGAGACACAGAGAACTAAGCCTTGTAAAACCCTGTGTAAATGAAAAATGGATTTTGTTCTAAAACTAAAGACAAATTAGCATATTTTCCAATGTATATTTCCAGAAATGACCTTAAATCCGAAACAAGTGCTTTACACACTTATAACAAAAAGTTTATTTAAACAAGGGAATTTGAAACAAATTAATTCAGAAGGTCATTTACTAACGTCAATGAGACGTTGAATCTGACAGTTGGTACTTGATAACGCAATACGACAGAGGGTTGTAAAGATTTGGCAGAGAGATTTGATCCAAATCGATTTTTAAAACCCAATAAGATCGAAAATAAGGTCTTATGCAAGTAAATGGCATTTTTCACTAAGTTATTATTATATATTTATCAAAAATAGTTATAATTAAAACCTTAATTTTAAAGGGGTGGAAAGGTAAACCAGTGGAAGGCCTCTGTCAGATGACCAAAAGTTCCAGTGGCGGATCATCATATGACTAAAACCCGCGTTGGGAAACGCTTGTCCTGTTTCTCTTACCTAACCGAGTTATTATTTTAATCTAAATCTGGAAAAAAAGAAATAAAATGGGATTGCCATTCAAGCAAGTGAGATTTTATTTGTCCCACACTGAGGAATTTCATTTACCGTTATACAGTCACAATCAATCGCACCATTTTACCAATTTCGTAGTTTCACTTTTTAAAGTTTCCAAATTGACGTTGAACAACAAAATATCACATTTTTTCTTTGAAGAACGTGATTAAATGTATTTACACTTTTGACAAAATATCTGACGAATACGACGTAAGCACGTTCACTTTTTTTCATTTTAGGAAGTCAACAGTTAAATCGGGAATTTGCATTACGGAGAAACACTCTGGTTTCATCTCTCAGTTTCCAGACTGTAGGTAAATGGTTCAGAGAACCGACAGGCCGATACATTAGACAAAGGTGCAACATTTTGGTATCCAGACTATTTCCACACCAGAACCATCATTGTCCTCTACTACCTTGCACATGATATTGAACTCTTGCGATACTGAACACTTGCAATACTGAACACTCTTGCAATACTGAACTCTCTTGCAATACTGAACTCTCTTGCAATACTGAACTCTTGCAACACTGAACTCTTGCAACACTGAACTCTTGCAACACTGAACTTTCTTGCAATACTGAACTCTCTTGCAATACTGAACTCTCTTGCAATACTGAACTCTTGCAACACTGAACTCTTGCAATACTGAACTCTCTTGCAATACTGAACTCTCTTGCAATACTGAACTCTCTTGCAATACTGAACTCTCTTGCAATACTGAACTCTCTTGCAACACTGAACTCTCTTGCAACACTGAACTCTCTTGCAACACTGAACTCTCTTGCAACACTGAACTCTCTTGCAATACTGAACTCTCTTGCAATACTGAACTATCTTGCAATACTGAACTCTCTTGCAATACTGAACTCTCTTGCAATACTGAACTCTCTTGCAATACTGAACTCTCTTGCAATACTGAACTCTTGCAATACTGAACTCTCTTGCAATACTGAACTCTCTTGCAATACTGAACTCTTGCAATACTGAACTCTCTTGCAATACTGAACTCTCTCTTGCAATCCAAAACACTAATTAATTCCTTATTTTAGGCTTCATAACATTCTCCAATTTTCACGAAGCTATATTTTTAAGTCACATTTTTATAAATTTATATTTTTTTTCGACGAATCATGTAATAATCTTAATTTATCACCGTCAGTAATAACTGGATGTAATTATACCTCAAAACTACTATATTTGACACTGGATCTTTCTGTTTTAATAAATTCTGGCATGATAATATATCTTGACCGGGAGTAAATTCTCAGAAGTCATCAGAGGTGCATCAAAATTATTGACCAAGAGAATTACAGGTTTTGAAAGACACGTGAGCAAACACTAGGCCATACTAGCAAACGTTTCGGTCCTGGGACCTTGATCAAGGTCCCATGACCGAAACGTTTGCTAGTATGTCCTAGTGTCTGCTCACGTGTCTTTCTAAACCAATTTGTAGGTATTATTACAGAGGTTTATACCATGAAAATTCCAGCCTATTTTTCAAGAATTTAATTGACACTAATAATACCCCAGCAGCAGCCCATTAATAATAATAATAATAATAATAATAATAATAATAATAGGTTACTTTAATGTCGATGTTAAAAAATTCTTGTAAAATGGGCTGGTGTTTTGACAAAAAAGATACATTTTGCATAGCTGCGAGCCTAGCCTGGCTTAGGTGCCTAGCACCTAGCATACTTCCTGCGATAATAGTTGCTCGGAGTTAGCTCAAATTTATTTGCGTCTCGCCAATATTTTATATAGCGCATGTTATGTACAATGATCTGGCAGAGTGCCTTAAAACCTAGTCTCGCAGCATTAAAACCTAGTCTCGCACCCTTAAAAACCTAGTCTCGCACCCTTAAAACCAAGTCGCTCAATCCTTGAAGCCTAGTTGCTCACCCTTTAGGCGTGAATGTACCACTTTAATGACCTTTTTGATGGTATACAATACAGACAAGACGATGAATAACACAAATGCAACACTCTGGTATCATCATTACCACTGCCCTAAAACCCTTGCGTCATGCGACATCATACAAGCGTAACTAAAGCTCTTTATCCCTCAACGTGAAGTGCCTGACCTTGTAAGAATTTCCATGCAATCAACCCGGGAGATTAGCACTGAAATTAATCCTTCCATTCAACTTACACACACACGAATAGAAAAATTGACAACTCGCGTAAAGGAAAACAAATTACGAGTCATTATCAGGGTCGATCTCTCGTTCACCGAAGTATCCTCAAACTGGTCTAAATAGAACGCAATTTTTTACTCGTCTCCAACAGCGTTAATATTCCTCCATCAAACGCGATGTTAATTAACGTGTGAGGTTATCTGAGCGTGTATCTCGTTATATTATACAGCGTTCTGCATAAAATGCCTCATTTTTTTTAAATATACTCCTAGTAAAAATGTCAAAACCGGATATTTAAAGGGCCACTGGATAGCACCAATAATTACCAAATAATTGCTCAATTATTGCAAAACAAAAATGTTACAAAACCGTGATTTTACTGGAACAACGTTTCACTCTGTAGAGTTTTATTAAGTTCCTCTGAGAGCTTGTTCCTCACTTCTGGCTTCTTAACTCGTGTTGACAGTTCATTTTAATCTCAATCTCTCTCATATAATATATATATATATATATATATATATATATATATATATATATATGTCGTGCCGAATAGGCAGAACTTGCGATCTTGGCTTAAATAGCAACGCTTATCTTGCCATATAGGACAAGTGAAAATTTGTGTATGCAATAATTTCGCCAAAATCATTCTGAACCTAACGAAAAAAATATATTTCACTGTGTTTGTTTAGTATTAAATTATTGTAAACAAATCTAAAATATATTTAGTTGGGTTAGGCTAAAATAAATTGTTCTTGTTATAATAAGGTTAGGTAAGTTTTCTAAGATTCTTTTGGTGGAAAATTAAAAATTTTTACACTTACATTAATGAAAAAAATATATCTTTAAACGTATAAGAGAAAATTTCAGAAAGGACTTAATTTTAAATGAGTTCTTGCTAATTGACCAGTTTTACATATTCGGCACGACATATATATATATATATATATATATATATATATATATATATATATATATATATATATATATAATATATATATATATATATATATTTAGATGGGTTTGGCTAAAATAAATTGTTCTTGTTATAATAAGGTTAGGTAAGTTTTCTAAGATTCTTTTGGTGCAAAATTAAATTTTTTTACATTAACATTAATGAAAAAAATATATCTTTAAACGTATAAGAGAAAATTTTAGAAAGGACTTATTTTTAAACGAGTTCTTGCTAACTGACCAGTTTTACATATTCGGCACGACATATATATATATAATACACATACACAGTGAGAGCCTTAAGGCATCACCGTTATGAAAGTGTTAAAATTCAATAACAGTCTACCGTGCTCAGGATGATCCACAAGTCAGATGAAAGTATAAAGACAGTGACTCCCTTTTTACACCTGTCGCGCTTTTCAAGTTAACTTGCCAACTTAGCTTATTCGACAGTGATCTCTCTATCAAGCCGAGCGTATGTTACTAATAACCTAAGCTATTGAATAAAGCGTGGGCAACACCAGGGTATCTATTCTGGAGATGTTTCGCCAACCAGCGGTTTTATTAAAGCAATTCTGAGGTGTTGAAACTGAATGCAGTGCAAGACGTTAAAGCCACTGGTTGGCGAAACGCCGCCTGCATAAACGTACCCAAGTGTTGCAAATGTGTCTTGGTCACCAGCGTGTCGGTATTTATGCTATTAATGTTATAATAATTTAAGCTCTGAAAGTTCCTAAATAATTAAAGAAAACAAAAGCTGATCCTATATTCAGTTTTGCTTGAATTCCACGTAAATCAGTCGACGGTTCACCATCTGGAGGAGACCCGTGTCGGGAACAACCACCTGGCGAATCAAGGACTGGAAAATCACTTTGAATACCACGAAACTTAAAATATTTCGATATTACAAAATATTAAAAAATTGGTCATTAAACAGATTGGGTAGAATTGATCTATATTACCTGAATTTTATCAGGGCCATATCATATTTTGGTGCGTGATATTGTCCCTGAATGGATGATTTTGTGTTCGTCACGTACATTGTTGTTCTACATCTCTAATTAAAAGGCTGTCTCTCCTGCACAGGATTTACTGCATGCAGCACCAGGAATGAGGTAGACTCCAGTTGTCAGATGTAGCAAGTATACAGGCTCTACCTACATCCTCAATTCTTTTTGATAAAACCATAGCCATGTTCACTTCAGCTTCATGGAGGATGGTTGCAAGAGTCAAGTGTAGTGTTACCGGTAGCATACGGTGTTCTTCCTGAGAGTTTCCAAAATACGCTGTCCCTTCCGCCTGCAGTGTGCTATATGCTGGAGAAACTTCAGACCAGAAAAACTATATTAAATATACCGGCATTCCTCTTATAGGTAATTAAGTGCTAAAAACTCTACAGGCTGAGAAAGAATTCTATCATATCACCCTCTTCTTTAGGTCGTAAAAAAAGAAAAGACATGGCTGAGGTCACACTTTTTTGGTTTTTCTATTAATAACAAAATGTCGAGAAAGGGCAGAGACTCGGTCTCCTCCTTCCTCAAGGGTGAATTGTAAAGTGAAACGACAAGGATGTCAACACACTGCAACCAGGTGACGTTCACGGTATTATGCTTGAGAAACATTCACTGCAGTGTTTCTCCTTTCTTATGTTCCTATGTTAAGATGCTTCATATAGAGGTTGATTATTACTTTACTGAGAGGTGAACCCATGGCCATGCCAAATATTTGTCTGTAGTAGTGTCAAAGGAAACGAAATTAAATCGAACACAAAGCTGAAGATTAATAAAGTCGTGAGAAGGGAGTGGTATCTGCACATTAGATATGACGGTCCTGTGTACTATACTGTTCGCTGTCTTTTTTCTTTCAAGTTAAGTCAATTTTTGTGCAAAATTAGAAGTTAGCAACCCGATAACTTTTTAAAGCGAGTTCAGGTTGTTGAGCCAACTTACCCCAACAGACACAGTAATCAGATCTCCACAGCTGAAGAACAGACATGATAATACCGATATTACATAAACATACGCACAAATCACGACATTTACCGAGAAAACGTTTCGCCACGAATGGTTTCTCCAGTCCTGATACCTTGAACTGTGCATACGAGTTTTATCTACCGGTCTCCATAAACGGTCACCAGGTGTTGAAGACACTGGAGGGTCGCCAAGCAACGCTCTGGAGGAGTGTGTGGCCCAGGCAGTCCAGGAACAGTCCATTAGTGCTCTTGAACAATCTGCCCTGGGAAGAGTCGGTTCATCATACATTTCTGACAGTGCTGGGGCAGATTTTTTCCTGGAAATCCCTACAGGTGTACCTTGAAAGAGTTGCTTCAAAAGGGCATCAGTAGCCATTATAAACGAAAAGTAGAAGTTTAAATAAAACAGAGGAATAACGTTCTTTTCGGTATAAAGGTTGACAGGTAGTGAAGGCTTTCTTCATGCAATATAAGACACATAGTAAATAAAGGCTTCCTTCAAAGGCCAGTTACAAGACCCAAAAGAGAAAGAAATGTCAAGTGAAATTAGAAAGCAGAACTAGTCAAAACATAATATTCTAAGCAATAACTTCAAAACCTGCAAATGCTACACAACACCTGCAAATGCTACACAACACCTGCAAATGCTACACAACACCTGCAAATGCTACACAACACCTGCAAATGCTACACAACACCTGCAAATGCTACACAACACCTGCAAATGCTACACAACACCTGCAAATGCTACACAACACCTGCAAATGCTACACAACACCTGCAAATGCTACACAACACCTGCAAATGCTACACAACACCTGCAAATGCTACACAACACCTGCAAATGCTACACAACACCTGCAAATGCTACACAACACCTGCAAATGTTACTTGTACAAAGACGTGCATTAAACCATAAAAAAAAAAATATGCATACATGTACCAGGAGGCAACACCTCTACCCCACAATACAAGAACACCCAACTCTTACAACACAACACAACACGGATAACGCACAGGACCTGCAACACACAGCCACTGCAACGACACACGCAACAAGCACATACATCAGAACATTAATTTAAACACAATTTATCATATCGCAAAAAAAAAATATTATAATTTCTGGGCAGATTTAACGTCTATTAATACTAAAATTACTCTCACCATCCACGTAAAAATATATTTTTTAAAGGAATTAAAATTGATATATTACTGAAGAGAGAGGTGCATGAACACAGTTTTGTCGTGAATATATAAAATGATTTTAACGAGATTATATATGGATAACTGATGTGTAATGAACACCCGTCAGTGTTCAGTAATAATCCACTGGCAGAGAGAAACTCATAAGACTGATTGGGTTGTATGTTTCTATCCCTTCTGAAGAGGATCGAAATATACAGAGTTTCTGTCTCCATGTGGGTTTGATAGTGTGTGTGTGTGTGTGTGTGTGTGAGAGAGAGAGAGAGGGGGGGGAGGGGAAGCACTGAAAAAAAGGTCGCAACAGTCTCTGGACGTATCTAAGTTATGACCAGCTTCTCTCCTCCCCCTCTGTTTCCTTCCTTCCTGCCTTCCCCTCCCTTCCCCTACACTCTCCCCTCGTGCTCTGATAAGTTCCTTCTAGCAACAAATCGCGCGTGCCGCCCTCCTCCTCCCTCCTGCCCCCAGCGACTTATTGCCCACCAGTCCGCTCTATATCTTGCCCCGCCAAAGGACTCGGAGTTGCTCCAGATTAGAGCAGGATGGGAGGCTAGAGTCGGGTTGACAAGGAGGGCGTTTCAGGGTGAGGGAGGGAGGGAAGGAAGGAGGAAGGGAGGGAAGGAGGGAAGGAAGGAGGGAGGGAAGCGCTGAAGTAAGGAGTAACGAGGTATCGTAGGAAGAAATTGAGTTTCAAGAATTATTAATACCAGGAAGAGGTTGTTAAATTGACGATACTCAGCTTCTGTACGATTACTGGATCACTGATACCCAGCACCAGCACGATAACTATTACTGAATCAGTGATACCCAAACGCCAGTACGACAGCTATTACTGAAATCACTGACAGCCCAATACCAGTACGATAAACGATAGCTGAATCACAAAAAGGGTCATCAACTGACCGAGTGACATAACTATAATTTCCTCCTCTCCTCCCAGGTTAATATCACATATAAACATGTGCCCGTGTATAATTAAGCTTAAGGATATTAATATATATTTTAGGTATTATTATTATTATTATTATTAATATTATTATTATTATTATTATTGTTAAGGTTTGAAGTTCGATCCTTTGAAGATTATAATGGAAATTTTCCATTTTGATTTCTGAATAAAATGTACAAGTAATATAATCAAGTAACAAGCGATCGCTAAATGATTATTATGATTATATAATTATGTATTCTTATATACACGGGAAGCGATGAGCCTGTAGGGGTCATACATCGCCTGGGGAATGAAAGGTAATCAAGTTAGATGCAGCGGAAAAAAATCTGTGACAGCTCCAGTTCCTTGACTCCGGAGTTAGTAACGTCAAAGATCTTACTTCCTCTTCAAAGGTTCGAACAACGAAGTCTGGCCAATCTTTCCTCTCCTGCCTATTAAAAATTTACCTTCGATGCAAGTTGTTAGGCGAGCCTTCATGCAAGATTTGTGACCTTTTTCGTATTGCCAATTTAGGAACACTGTCTTCGTGTGTTGCAAGGTAGGTAATACTGCGCTCGTGTGTTAAAGGTAGGGGATACTGTGCTTGTGTGTTGCAGGGTAGGAACACTGTGTCCCTGTGTTATATCTTGTGTTGCTGGTCGTCACACACTGTCAAGATTAAAGTTGATGCCGCCATTCATTACTCTGGAAAGGTATACACAGTGAAGCAGGCACACGTGTACACACACACACACACACACACACACACACACACACACACACACACACGTATATTCACGCCGTAATCTCAGATATTGTGGAGATCGACTTGGCTGTTCCTCAAGGAGCCAGCGATCACTGCCTTCGCACACTGCTACTTAGTGAACCTGCCAGTAGGATACAGGGATGAAGTTAAGGATAATGCTACGGATGGGATATGGATAGAGAGAAGGATAAAAGGAGCTTGGAATAGAAGAGGAAATTATCCAGTCGCCATCTACACACGCCACATAGGAGCGATAACGAGGGAGATGTGGATTCTGCGAATGTAGCAAAGAATCAAGAATCAGAAGATCAAGAATCAAGAATCACAAGATATAGAATCAAGAATCAGAAGATATAGAATCAAGAATCAGAAGATATAGAATCAAGAATCAGAAGATCAAGAATCAAGAATCACAAGATATAGAATCAAGAATCACAAGATATGGAATCAAGAATCAGAAGATATAGAATCAATAATCAGAAGATATAGAAGAATCAGAAGATATAGAAAAAAGAATCAGAAGATATAGAAAAAAGAATCAGAAGATATAGAAAAAAGAATTAGAAAATACAAAAGGAGAATCAGCAGACAAAGTAATGCAGAGTAGCTGAAACAAAAGACGAGAGAGAGAAGTGCCAGATTTGTAACATTCCTGGGGAAGAGCTAAAGCCGTCGGGGCCATACAACGCCTTAAAAAAAAATGGGCAGTAAACAAATACGATCCAAAGAAGAGGAGGAATAGCTTCACGTTCATGGATCAAGAGCCTTGAAGGGCGGAGGGCGACCAAGATACAAACTCAGGAGTGAACAGATCAAATAACGATCTTTGTCTCGTGAACACGAGAGCTGACAGATAAATATTATAAAGTTCTACTTACATTCAGTATACTCGCGGCCTGGTCACAGACCGGGCCGCGGGGGCGTTGACCCCGGAACTCTCTCCAGGTATACTCCAGGTATACATTACCTTCCGACATGCCTCTTTGTAGTTGTTAATCCTGTAATATTACATTTCAGGACAGTTTGAGGCGTTTTCTGATATAACTGAAAATTTAACTACAATATATATATATATATAAACAGCAGAAATGTCATATTGTGGGTGAAATTTTTGCCACAATAAACACACAAAACAGTATTGTGGTTATACTGTGTAGAAACACGAGTATTTTTTAATCAAACATCCGGTTTATTCAGCAACACCTCTACAAAATTCATTTTACAGTAACCCCTGGATATGTGTCAGTGACCCACTGGTAAACCACTGCCTAGTACTCGACTATGTAGTGGAGGAGTGCCAGAGTAACCTTACCTCTCAACGTTAGTGTATCCTATTTCTTCCTCCATTTATCTATGGTCCTCTCAGTCTTCCCCTCCATTTATTTTTTTCCGCGCCTGCCTGCCTCCCTCCCCCCCTTCTCTCTCTCTCTCTCTCTCTCTCTCTGTGTTCTGTGTGTGTGTACACTCACCTAATTGTAGCTGCAGGGTCGAGACATAGCTCCTGGCTCTGTGTGTGTGAGTTACCATTTTGGTGTGTGTGTGAGAGAGAGAGAGAGAGAGAGAGAGAGAGAGAGAGAGAGAGAGAGAGAGAGAGAGAGAGAGAGAGAGCCAGCCAGCATGGTCATTAATCATTACAGCTAGGAGGAGGCTGGAGGCATGGGATAAGTCACTTTTTGAGAGTGTCTGGTGTGAATATTGTGTAGAGAATCGCTAGCGCAAAAACTAGAAAGTGGTAAAGGGTTACGAAAAGTACAGTTCAGAGAGCAGAAAAGGTGAAGTGAGCAGAGTAGGATGACTAAGAGTGTGTACAAACTTAGGTTCCTGGAAGAAAGCGGTGCAGATCGTTCCAGGGTGTTAAGGTTTTATGTGGTAGGGGCTTAAGCATCCTACAAGCTGTTAGATCGGCTTGATGTATTTTTGGAGTATGAGCAAGGTAACATTAGTAGGTTTGTCAAACACACATAATCATATATGTTATAGGTCTCTCAAACTTCCTACTCCGTTTTTATACCCCAGAGTCTTCGGAATAACGAAGAAATCAAAATTTCCCTCAACATTTATGAAGATTTCGGAGAACCAGTTAGCCGGACTTCGAGTCCTGGAGGGGGAAAAGTAGCATAGTAAAAATAATAATAGTAATAGCAAAATTAGTAATGGTAGTAGTAGTAATCATAGTAGTAATAGTAATAGGAATAATAACGGGTAGGAGAGCTGTACAGTGACAGTCTTGGAGGTCTGGCACACTTACTCTCGCACAACCTTTTCCACAGTTATGCAAATCTGCAGCTTGATAGGAATTCCACAGTGACTATAAAGTATGGAAGCAGCAAACCCACCCGCCTCTCTGACCACGATAAGGCCCTACTCCCTCCACTCCTGCCACAGTATTTATAAGATGGTCCTGAACCATGGTGCTCACACAAACACATACACACACACACACACACACACACACACACACACACACACACACACACACACACACACACACACACAATGATTACCAGATATCTAAATGAAGTCATATGGATAAGTCATCTAACAATGTTGCTCCTATTCACCTATCAGTAAATGTACTCAAGCGATACTTTATTGCATCTTGGACAAAAAATAAAACATTATAAACAAAATATAATAATAATAATGATAATAATAATAATAATAATAATAATAATAATAATCTAGGTAGTAGTTGGTAGACAGCAACCACCCAGGGAGGTACTACTGTCCTACCAAGTGAATGTGACATGAAAGCCTATAATTGTTTTACATGATGGTAGGATTGCTGGTGTCTTTTTTTCTGTCTCATAAACATGTAAGGTTCCAGGTACGTCTTCCTACTTCTGTTTACACTTAGATCACACTACACATGCATGCACAAGCATATATATATATATATATATATATATATATATATATATATATATATATATATATATATATATATATATATATATATATATATATATATATATATATATATATATATATATATACACATACCCTTCTGGGTTTTCTATTTTCTCACTAGTGCTTGTTCTTGTTTATTCCCTCTTATTTACATGGGGAAGTGGAAAAGAATTCTTCCTCCCTAAGTCATGCGTGTCGTAAGAGGAGACTAAAATGCCGGGAGCAAGGGGCTAGTAACCCCTTCTCCTGTTTAAGTTACTAAATTTAAAAAGAAAAACTTTCGCTTTTCTTTTTTAGGTCCCCTGCCGGGTCTTTGAAAAAACAATAATAGTAATAACAACAACACAGGGAAGAGAAAGTTCACTGCTATATTTCTGTAACTGAAAAATAGACACATACCATCCACCAGAGCACCATGAACCATATCCACCATCACGAGGCCACTTCCATAACCTCCCTTATCCGCCACCATGGTCCCCTAACCCACACGAACCATGCTGCTTCCAACCAAATATTTACAAACACACGTAAACAAAGTAGGAGCGACGTCTACGTAGGGTATTTCAGACCAATTATGTTTATTTGTCAGGTAAATATTTATCCTCTTATTAATTGATAGGGTCTGTGTGTTTGACGTGAAGAGACGCTTTACTTAGCGCTGAGGAATGCGACTAGGAGGAGGATGGACGATTTTTTATTTAGCAGGAGCGGATATAGGCTGTTGCTAGCCTATTCTATATAATATTTATATATTGTTGTAACACAGGCTGCTGTATAGTCCTTGTGGCTTAGCGCTTCTTTTTGATTATAATAATAATAATGTAACACAGGCTAGGTATGTTTGCCTCTTGTATTCCATCACTCAGGATGGGTTACATGTATACATAATATTAAAAATCTGTCTGCCTAAGACACTTTGTGCCCAGCTGGTAAATAGACGGAGAGAAGCTGGAGCGATGCCCAACTATTGGGAGGGAGAGAGGCTGGTTCAGTGACCAGCTGATAGAGAGGAGGGTCGGGGGGAGGGAACTCGGTAACCAGCTGGTGAACAGGCAACACCTGGACCCCCACCTGCTGAGGTTTCACCGCCAGACAAATTACTATTGTGAATCTAATTAGTGGGTTGATCCTGGCAGCTTTCCACCACCACCTCCCCAACCACGCCCACTCTTATCTGCACAATATTTATTACAGATTTCTTGCACCCTTCCTGCCTACACCTCCACCAAGCCACACTATTTTCTCTCTCACTCTCTCTCTCTCTCTCTCTCTCTCTCTCTCTCTCTCTCTCTCTCTCTCTCTCTCTCTCTCTCTCTCTCTCTCTCTCTCTCATACATGCACAACTACTTACGAGTCTCTCAGTATTAAGTTCCTGCCAAGTATTTCACAGAATATTTTATGTATATTAAACATTATTATTGAATACAGAGAAAAGATGAGGCGAAGTGTAAGGTCAGTTTACCTGTGAGATGCCTGTGACCCATGTTGAGGGTTCTTCTACCCTCGTAGCCCGGCCTGAGGCCAGTGCTTCCTTGCCGATTGCTTGATCAACCAGACTGTTGCTGTTAGTGGACCGCTGACCCACAAAGATCTAATACTTAAGGTATATGACCTAGTTACCGCTGGAAAACATTCCAATACCTGGAGGTTACCTGGAGGTAACCTCCAGGTAACCTCCAGGTATTGGAGGTAATGGCGGAAAATTATTATTACTGAACGGTGACGATCACCAACAACCTGGCTGATCAAAGGCATTCTGCGCTTAGGGAACGGAGAGTCGAGTCTCCACCACTTTTGGCAATGAATAACCTACTTGGGTTTAGAGCTTGATGACACGAAGTACAATACTGGAGAAACGTCGTTAAACAGGGAAGATGCCAGCTGAGTAAACTGTTGATGGGTGACCGTCTTGTGGCATAACAGCTGACTTTTGGTGACGACAAAGTTGGACTGAAAAAACTTTAAAGACATTACCGGTATATATTAGTATTTCTAAGGTGCTAAACCCGTATGGGTCACATAAATAAGAGATACTAAGTTATTTATGGCATTTTATCGAGAGAACAGTTTCGCTCACCGTGGAGCACTGATCAGCTAGAGAACTGATAAGGTCCCTGATGGGCGAAACGTCTTCACAAAGCCATAAACCAAATACTGCGTCTTACCGACCAACTTGTCGGTATGTTCCACCAGGACCGGTGGAGGATCGATCCATCATTCGGTAATCGCGAGGGAGTGTCTGATCAGTTTGGCTGTTGGTAATAGCCTCGAGTATATTAATTCCACCAATGTATCTCCGGTATTAAAGCTAGACTGAAATGACACGTCAAGTGCTGCCATCTATTGTCTCAAATTATATTCTTTGGGAAGCTCTAAACTTGTCTGGGCCACAGAGCACCCTTGAAATGTGTGTGTTTGGGGGGAGAAGTAATCAGGTTTGATCCGAGGAAAGGAAAATCAAGCCTCAATACCCTAGATCAGAGAATCCACCCCACCTATCACCACAACACCCCTCCATCACCACAACACCCCTCCATCACCACAACACCCCTCCATCACCACAACACCCCTCCATCACCACAACACCCTTCCATCACCACAACACCCTTCCATCACCACAACACCCTTCCATCACCACAACACCCCTCCATCACCACAACACCCCTCCATCACCACAACACCCCTCCATCACCACAACACCCCTCCATCACCACAACACCCCTCCATCACCACAACACCCCTCCATCACCACAACACCCCTCCATCACCACAACACCCCTCCATCACCACAACACCCCTCCATCACCACCACACCCCTTCCATCACCACAACACCCCTCCATCACCACAGCACCCCTCCATCACCACAACACCCCTCCATCACCACAACACCCTTCCAACACCACAACACCCCTCCATCACCACAGCACCCCTTCCATCACCACAACACCCTTCCATCACCACAACACCCTTCCATCACCACAACACGCCCTTCCATCACCACAACACCCTTCCATCACCACAACACCCTTCCATCACCACAACACCCTTCCATCACCACAACCCCTTCCATCACCACAACACCCTTCCATCACCACAACACCCCTTCCATCACCACAACACCCCTCCATCACCACAACACCCTTCCATCACCACAACCCCTTCCATCACCACAACACCCTTCCATCACCACAACACCCTTCCATCACCACAACACCCTTCCATCACCACAACACCCTTCCATCACCACAACACCCTTCCATCACCACAACACCCTTCCATCACCACAACACCCTTCCATCACCACAACACCCTTCCATCACCACAACACCCTTCCATCACCACAACACCCTTCCATCACCACAACACCCTTCCATCACCACAACACCCTTCCATCACCACAACACCCCTCCATCACCACAACGCCCCTCCATCACCACAACACCCCTCCATCAACACAACACCCCTCCATCACCACAACACCCTTCCATCACCACAACACCCTTCCATCACCACAACACCCCTCCATCACCACAACACCCCTCCATCACCACAACACCCTTCCATCACCACAACACCCCTCCATCACCACAACACCCCTCCATCACCACAACACCCCTCCATCACCACAACACCCCTCCATCACCACAACACCCCTCCATCACCACAACACCCCTCCATCACCACAACACCCCTCCAGCACCCCTCCATCACCACAACACCCTTCCATCACCACAACACCCCTCCATCACCACAACACCCCCATCACAACACCATCACACTCACAACCCCTACATCACCACAACACCCCTCCATCACCACAACACCCTCCATCACCACAACGCCCCTCCATCACCACAACACCCCTCCATCACCACAACACCCCTTCCATCACCACAACACCCCTCCATCACCACAACACCCTCCATCACCACAACACCCCTCCATCACCACAACACCCTCCATCACCACAACACCCTCCATCACCACAACACCCCTCCATCACCACAACACCCCTCCATCACCACAACACCCCTCATCACCACAACTCCCCTCCATCACCACAACACCCCTCCATCACCACAACACCCCTCCATCACCACAACACCACTCAATCACCCCAACACCCTCCATCACCACAACACCCCTCCATCACCACAACACCCCCCATCACCACAACACCCTCCTTCACCACAACACCCCTACCTCACCACAACACCCCTCCATCACCACAACACCCCTCCATCACCACAACACCCCCTCCATCAACTCACAACACCCCTCCATCACCACAACACCCCTCCATCACCACAACACCCTCCATCAACAACCACAAACACCCCCTCCATCACCACAACACCCCTCCATCACCACAACACCCCTCCATCACCACAACACCCCTCCATCACCACAACACCCCTCCAATCACCACAACACCCTCTCCATCACCACAACACCCGTCCATCACCACAACACCCCTCCATCACCACAACACCCCTCCATCACCACAACACCCCTCCATCACCACAACACCCCTCCATCACCACAACCTCTTCCATCACCACAACACCCCTCCATCACCACAACACCCCTCCATCACCACAACACCCCTCCATCACCACAACACCCCTCCATCACCACAACACCCCTCCATCACCACAACACCCCTCCCTCACCACAAACACCCCTCCATCACCACAACACCCCCTCCATCACCACAACACCCCTCCATCACCACAACACCCCTCCATCACCACAACACCCCTCACCACCTCATCACCACAACACACCCTCCATCACCACAACACCCCTCCATCACCACAACACCCCTCCATCACCACAACACCCCTCCATCACCACAACACCCCTCCATCACCCCAACACCCTCTCCATCACCACAACACCCCTCCATCACCACAACACCCCTCCATCACCACAACACCCCTCCATCACCACAACACTCTTCCATCACCACAACACCCCTCCATCACCACAACACCCCTCCATCAACACAACACCCCTCCATCACCACAACACCCCTCCAGCACCACAACACCCCTCCATCACCACAACACCCCTCCATCACCACAACACCCCTCCATCACCACAACACTCTTCCATCACCACAACACCCCTCCATCACCACAACACCCCTCCATCACCACAACACCCTTCCATCACCACAACACCCCTCCATCACAACACCCCTCCATCACCACAACACCCTTCCATCACCACAACACCCTTCCATCACCACAACACCCCTCCATCACCACAACACCCTTCCATCACCACAACACCCTTCCATCACCACAACACCCCTCCATCACCACAACACCCCTCCATCACCACAACACCCCTCCATCACCACAACACCCTTCCATCACCACAACACCCTTCCATCACCACAACACCCCTCCATCACCACAACGCCCCTCCATCACCACAACACCCCTCCATCACCACAACACCCTTCCATCACCACAACACCCCTCCATCACAACACCCCTCCATCACCACAACACCCCTCCATCACCACAACACCCTTCCATCACCACAACACCCCTCCATCACAACACCCCTCCATCACCACAACACCCTTCCATCACCACAACACCCTTCCATCACCACAACACCCCTCCATCACCACAACACCCTTCCATCACCACAACACCCTTCCATCACCCCTCCATCACCACAACACCCTTCCATCACCACAACACACCTTCCATCACCACAACACCCCTCCATTCCATCACCACAACACCCCTCCATTCCATCACCACAACACCCTTCCCCATCACCACCATCCATCACCACAACACCCCCTCCATCACCCCTCCACAACACCCCTCCATCACCACAACACCCCTCCATCACCACAACACCCATCACCACAACGCCCCTCCATCACCACAACACCCCTCCATCACCACAACACCCCTCCATCACCACAACACCCCTCCATCACCACAACACCCCTCCATCACCACAACACCCCTCCATCACCACAACACCCTTCCATCACCACAACACCCCTCCATCACCACAACACCCCTCCATCACCACAACACCCTTCCATCACCACAACACCCCTCCATCACCACAACACCCCTCCATCACCACAACACCCCTCCATCACCACAACACCCTTCCATCACCCTCCCTAAAATCTGCAGCCTCCACATTCCTGCTCACATTTCTCTCAGCCTCCCTACATCACCTCTCCTGCAAGGAGCATCACTTCTCCTTCACGCAGCATCACCTCTCCACTCCTGTAAGAAGCATCGTCTACCGTCATACTGCTGATGTATCGAAATTTGCTCACAAAAATCCATGGAGTAACATCGAGACTGATTCCTTCCTGGCGAGTATTATATTTAGTCACAGACGGGCGGGCTGGGCGGGAAGAAAGGAGGGTGGGTGGGTAGTTCGGAGGGTGCGTGAATTCGCAGACAAGTGGGTGGGAGGGTACGTAAATTCGTTGACAAGAGGGTGGGCGGGTGCGTGAATTCGTAGATGAGTGGGCAGTCGGGCGAACGAATGCGTGGGCGGAGGAAGGAAGGTGTGAGGGAGGGAAGGAAGGAGTGGGTGAAGGAAGGAAGGTGTAGGCGGGGGAAGGAAGGTGTAGGCGGGGGAAGGAAGGTATAGGCGGAGGAAGGAAGGTGTAGGCGGGGGAAGGAAGGTGTAGGCGGGGGAAGGAAGGTGTAGGCGGGGGAAGGAAGGTGTGGGCGGGGCAAGGAAGGCGTGGGCGTCTGAAGGGAGCGGAGCACCCACACTGTCTCGTCCATTGCGAAATAAACAAATTTTAACCCCACACACGAAGTTATTTACCTCCTGCAGCTTTCCTCTATCCCCTCCCTCGCCCCCCCCCAGCTTCACTCCCCTTCCCCTCCACGACCTTCAAGTTGAAATCCCTGGGTATCCTCACCGAGAGACGTTTCGCCCACCAGAGGTTTTTTCGAACAGATACACGAGAAGGGAGCCTCACATATATATATATATATATATATATATATATATATATATATATATATATATATATATATATATATACATATATATATATATATATATATATATATATATATATATATATATATATATTATATAATATAAATATATATATATATATATATATATATATATATATATATATATATATATATATTATATATAATATACTTATATATATATATATATATATATATATAATGTATATTATATAATATATATATATATATATATATATATATATATATATATATATATATATATATATATATTATATAATATATATATATATATATATATATATATATATATGTATATT
>NC_091356.1:7156186-7211186 GCF_038502225.1 Cherax quadricarinatus | reverse complement strand
AAAACTGCTCAACTTTCAGAACCTGTGAGGCTTCAAGACAGTGAAGCCTCGTCAAGAAAACACAGTCACAAAAGAACTTTACACTTGAATAAAGTTTCTCTCTGTGTAGAGCTCTACCAAGTCATCCTTGAGTGAAACCTTCCTATAATAGTGTTCTGCAACTTATCTTGTGACCTTCAGGAAGGAAATACAGTGTTGGATCTATTAAGCATTTTCATCTACAAGGTCATTCAAAACTTTGATAGCAAAACTATACATCCAGTCACATCCAATATACATCTTTCAGTAGTAATTCGTTTTTCCGCCAGTAGGCCTACAGATGCTATCACCTAGCACAACATTCTCATTCCTTCGACGTCTCTTCTAGCTGCCACACGTGTCCTGAACATGATACGTGTACCTGTGAAACATTGGGATATTTATTAAGGATTTTTTTCGCTTCGTACAGCTTTTATCAATTCAGTGGATCAAAACAGCTTCTCGAAGTACAATTTCTCAATTAAATATTCTGGTACTGCACAGAGTGATGCACTGCATATTCAAAAGAAGCGCTAAACCTACTAGGGATGAAGCACTGCAGCAGGTCTACTGGTTCATGCTTAGTCTAGTGCAGTTCAGAACATTTATTAAAGGAAACGTTTCGCCACTCGTGGCAAAACATTCTGAACTGTACATAAGTGTCTTTTTCCACATTTTATCGGTATCACCATACCATTTCTCACCTCCAACCCTGGAAACATTTCACAGGCAAGTCACAGACTTCCCAAACATCCCCTCTAGCTGTGCCTTAGGTAACGTTACTTATTTCTATCCCCATCGTGTATTAAGTGAATGAATGCAGCTCAACTCTCCCCTCTCATTAATCAAATTGCCAATGCTATATTTAACTCTGATACTCAAGCCCAACCATCTGCAAGTTTAATTCCACTTCCACTGCTTCAGTCATTGCGTTTATTGGACAGCCTTAAGTAATTTTCATAGCTTCGTTCTGCAATTTGTCAAGCTTGCTTGTTCTCAGTGTCCCTGAAAAGAGATATAACAGGTGCAGCAATAATATATATATATATATATATATATATATATATATATATATATATATATATATATATATATATATATATATATTATACAAATTGTGTGTTAAATAATGTAGAACTTACATACAGACTGCGAGAAGAACTTGGGGGTTATGGTAAACAGCAACCTTAAACCAAGACAGCAGTGCGTACGCGTGCGTAATGAGGCAAATAGATTACTGGGATATATATCAAGAAGTGTAAGTAAGAGAAGTCCAGCGGTTTTACTACAGCTTTATATATCATTAGTAAGGCCTCACCTGGATTATGCAGCTCAGTTCTGGTCTCCATATTACAGAATGAATATAAATTCGTTAGAAAACATTCAGCGTAGAATGACTAAATTAATACATAGCATTAGAAATCTTCCGTATGAAGAAAGATTGAAGTCCCTTAAACTACACACACTTGTAAGAGTTGTAGGCCAATAGGCCTACTGCAGTGTTCCTCCATTCTTATGTTCTATATATATATATATATATATATATATATATATATATATATATATATATATATATATATATATATATATATATATATATGTGCAATAAGATCACAGTAAACAGGTGATTTCAGAATATGCAAAACAACCACTCTGAAAGAATAGAAAAATCCCAAGCGCTTTCGTGACTACTCACTTTCATAGTTCCTTGATAATGTGAGTAGTCACGAAAGCGCTTGGAATTTCTATATTCTTTCACAGTGGTTGTTTTGCATATTCTGAAATCACCTGTTTACTGTGATCTTATTGCATATATATATATATATATATATATATATATATATATATATATATATATATATATATATATATATATATATATATATATATATATAGTCATGATGAAAGATTGCCAGTGAATAAACTATCGACCTTAATGACTACAATATTGTGTATCACTTCACTCGCCTACGTTAGGTAGCCTGACAGAAGAGTGCTAACGTATATCATTTACTGCCCAGATACACACACTCATTTTACATGACATACTAGAGCTGTCATATGACACTAACCGAAGCCAAACCTAACTTAAACATTTTTTCAAAGGGATTTTTTAATCTAGATGTGATTACCTAGTATATGAACTAGAAAAATATCCCAGCACAGAATTTAATTGGGCATTCACACGAGTCCAGGCACCTCTGCAACACACTAATGTGAAGGACATGTCTAACGTATCATGGGACAGTAGGCCTACTGCAATGTTCTCCATTTATGTTTAGAGTTTCTTATGTCATGAACATTACCCATAAACACCTTCACATTCCTAAAAGGAGATGTCATGAAGCGCCTTAAGGATCAAAAAGCTGCACCTTGATAGTGTGACGCTAAACTCAATTGGAAAGGAATCAGCCACTCTCCCTACCCCTAGAAATGCCTGGTTTCATTTATATCTACTGATGAGGGCCTCAGCTGGAGGTCTGAATATACATTCTTTCTCGTTTTTGTCTTAAGTGGATTTTCTTCCACTCCCTCTTTCCCTCTTAATTGTGTGTATAATACAAGTTGAAAAATTGCAATAATGGTGTTTCTCTACTAGAGCATTTCCTCCAGTCTCCCAGGTAACAGTACATTTCCTCCAGTCTCCCAGGTAACAGTACATTTCCTCCAGTCTCCCAGGTAACAGTACATTTCCTCCAGTCTCCCAGGTAACAGTACATTTCCTCCAGTCTCCCAGGTAACAGCACATTTCCTCCAGTCTCCCAGGTAACAGTACATTTCCTCCAGTCTCCCAGGTAACAGTACATTTCCTCCAGTCTCCCAGGTAACAGTACATTTCCTCCAGTCTCCCAGGTAACAGTACATTTCCTCCAGTCTCCCAGGTAACAGTACATTTCCTCCAGTCTCCCAGGTAACAGTACATTCCCTCCAGTCTCCCAGGTAACAGTACATTTCCAAACGTTATTATTATCAGTGTCTTCAGTGTAGCGTCTACAAGTTATGCTCCCAGTGATGATCATTGACAATAAATATCTTGTGAATAATGATTCACAAAACCCACACGTTGACATATGAGACACTTTCGGAACATTTGGGTAACTTTATTCTGGAAACGTTTCGCCACATATTGGCTTCATCGACTCAAGGTTGAGGGACTGATTACCTCAAACTATTACTCTTATTCCACCTTTTTTCTGCACTGGACTGAAGAAGCCACTATCTAGCGAATCGTTTCCAGAATAAAGATACCCAAAATGTTACAAGAATGTCTCATTTATCATAAATATCTTGTTAGTCCCTTAAGTTGCTAGTTGTGGCAGCAGGCGGCAGAGAATCAATCATTATCTTTCTCCTTTTTACAAGCAAGATCATTTGCTTGGAGTCGTAATGGAGATAAATCCTTTAGTCTCAGCATATATACTCTGATATACAGTTCTTGATGCGTATATCCACGATGTATGCTACTGGTAGGAATAAGCTGCATTATTTATACATTTTTTAAACTTACAACAGCGTCTGGGGGTATGACGTGGAAGGTATTCAGATTTAATTCAGGAAACTGGAGAATAGACCCAATTCCCCAGATCAAGAGTCCTTCACCAACATCAAGAAACCTTCCCTTGAGGGGAACGTATGTGTAATACAAGATAATTACATGACAAATACAAAAACAATTTATCCACTCTTAAGTAATCATTGAGAATGTGCGCAGCGGCCGCGACATTTAAGTTGCTCTTAGGATTAATTAAGGTTTATCAAGAGTCAATTTTGAAAGTGTCTTTTTAACATTTTCTCAAGTTTGTTGCCTCAGTCCCCAAGAACAATTATTCTCTTCCACGGTCAGGCGGTGCAAAAACTATATTTTCTCGGCACTTCATACTGGATTTACCTCGTGTCATACTCTGTAAATCTCCGCTATTCCCATCTTTTAGAACAAACTCCTACCAGTACTACCTGGTTCTTGCCTCTTCTCCCTCTCCTCTCCGCACAACCTCGTAACTTCCTACAAAGCAGTTCTCTCCCTCTCCCCAGCCACTCTTCCTCCTCCCAACCCTGCAGCCTGGCCAACACGTCTCAACACACATGAATTGTATTATCTTCCCAACCCTAAGCTCACTCTCCGTGAGCTTTCCTCATCTACAGTAATCCACCCTCTTAGGATTATATATTTACGTGTAACTGTGTTTCCCTACAGTTTGCTTCACTCTGATGGGCTATTTAACACCCCTCGCCGCCTTGCACTGGAGTAAGATAATTCCAGAAAGGAAGATGCACATTCACCATCGTTCACTTAATTCCTCTCATTTAGCTAATATTTGATGAAATCACTCCATTTCTTTACATAAAATCTCTCTCACTTCCAGGTAGTGACGGCATTGTTCTGGCGAAGGGCTCTTGATCAAAGGAATTATGAAATACCCTTCCCTTCTTCAGATCAAACCTGATTACCCCCGTTACTGCTGCATAACAAGTGTTTAGCATTCCCAATGAATAATAATAATAATAAAAAGAGTAATATTTTTAATAACACATCGGCCGTCTCCCACCAAGGTAGGGTAACCTTAAAAAGAAAAAACACATTCGTCAACACTCACTCCATCACTGTCTTGCCAGAGGCGCTCCGACGCCGTTTATTAACATAGAGGCAAAACACACTTCATTTCTTCCAAATTAGTTTCTCTTAACACAAGAGAAAATATTTAATAATTCTCTGATGCTGTGAATCAGAGCTTTTTATCGTCTGTCTTCATTACGTAAGCGTAAAGCAACTTTTTTTTTTAATTGGGGCTTAACGTTTCGTTCTGTGTAGTTTCATCAGGTCAACAGCGAAACGTTCTCTCAATAAAAGCTTGTTCTGCAACATTTCTTTTCTTCTCACAAGAGAAGGAAAAAACATGAACTTTTAAAACATATTAGTGTGTGTTATCCTGTAGACATGACTGTCATCCAGTATTGTAGACAAGTGTCATCCAGTATTGTAGACAAGTGTCATCCAGTATTGTAGACAAGTGTCATCCAGTATTGTAGACAAGTGTCATTCAGTATTGTAGACAAGTGTCATCCAGTACTGTAGACAAGTGTCATCTAGTACTGTAGACAAGTGTCATCCAGTATTGTAGACAAGTGTCATCCAGTATTGTAGACAAGTGTCATCCAGTATTGTAGACAAGTGTCATCCAGTATTGTAGACAAGTGTCATCCAGTATTGTAGACAAGTGTCATCCAGTATTGTAGACAAGTGTCATCCAGTACTGTAGACAAGTGTCATCCAGTACTGTAGACAAGTGTCATCTAGTACTGTAGACAAGTGTCATCCAGTATTGTAGACAAGTGTCATCCAGTACTGTAGACAAGTGTCATCTAGTACTGTAGACAAGTGTCATCCAGTACTGTAGACAAGTGTCATCTAGTACTGTAGACAAGTGTCATCCAGTACGGTAAACAAATGTCATCCATTATTGTAGACAAGTGTCATCCATTATTGTAGACAAGTGTCATCCAGTATTGTAGACAAGTGTCATCCAGTATTGTAGACAAGTGTCATCCAGTATTGTAGACAAGTGTCATCCAGTATTGTAGACAAGTGTCATCCAGTATTGTAGACAAGTGTCATCCAGTATTGTAGACAAGTGTCATCCAGTATTGTAGACAAGTGTCATCCAGTACTGTAGACAAGTGTCATCCATTATTGTAGACAAGTGTCATCCAGCATTGTAAACAAGTGTCATCCATTATTGTAGACAAGTGTCATCCAGCATTGTAGACAAGTGTCATCCATTATTGTAGACAAGTGTCATCCAGTATTGTAGACAAGTGTCAAGTATTGTAGACAAGATTTGTAGACATGGGTGTCATGTAATACAACAGACACGAATGCCATCCCGTATTACGAGTGTCTGGTTAAGACGGTTAACTGGTTATAAAGACCATCGACTTCACCAGGATCATTAAGGCTGCACGTAACCTGTTCACCTCGAGTCCAGAATGAATTAATCCCTAAAATACAACTACAATACTCTCGCAGCATATATACTCTGATATAGAGTTCCTGATACATTTTTTTAAAGCTATGCTGCAGTATTTATGCATTTTTATAGTTACCATATCCCAATATGTAAAATAGAATTTACAAAAACAGAAATACAAACACAAAAGCAACATTTGAGTTGCGGGAGAGCGCAGCTTTGTGTTTCAGTTTTCCTTGTTAGCGTATTATTAAGCAACAAATTCCTCTGTAATCTCTAAATAAATAATTTTTAATGAAAAAAAAATACTCCTGTTTCTTGTCCGACAAATAGAAGATTTTGTATTAATTTTTACTTCTGTATTGTGCTATCTGCTTTGAGTGTCCAGAAGAGCCTTTGTACTTTATTGCGACCCACTGTGTTATTTTCAGAGTCCTGACCTTATCTCCCTCAACTATGCACAAGTCGATTAATCTGAGAGTCAGGGTTACACAAGTCGACCAGTGTGTGAACCAGGCATGCATAAGTCGATTAATCTGAGAGCCAGGGTTACACAAGTCGACCAGTGTGTGAACCAGGCATGCATAAGTCGATTAATCTGAGAGTCAGGGTTACACAAGTCGACCAGTGTGTAGGGGATGTGCAAAGTCGACCAATGTTCGATTCAGACACGTGGGAGTCAATTAGATACGCTCCAGGTGTGTAAAAAATGATTGAAAGCTAAAACTGTATGAATCAGTTGCTGTACAAATAACCATTTACTCTTACCTGAAAATTAATTAGAAATGAGATGAAGATAAACTAACCAATCAGCCCGTATGATGCAAAAAAATATTCAGTCAGTCATTTGGGTCCATAAAAGCTGACCAATCAAACAGTGAGGCACATAAAAGCTAACCAATCAGCCAAGAAGGTGAAGAAAAAATTGACCAATCAGGCAGAAGGGTGTAATATAGCTACCTAATCAGCCTTTAGGGTACAGAAATTTAAACCAGTCAACCTTTATACACCAGTAGGTTAGGTAAGGTTTCCTGACGCGGGTTTTAGTCATATGATGACCCGTAGCTGGAGCTTTTGGTCATCTGGCTGAGGCCTTCCAATGGCTTACCAGTCCACCCCTGGTGGACTGGTAAGCCTGATCAATCTACACCAGTAGGTTGAACAGGCCTTGGTCCACCAAGAGACGGTCTGAGACCGGGGCGCGGGGGCGGTGAGCCCAGAAAACATCCTCCAGGAATATATGGAGAAAACATTAAGCTGCTAACAATAGGTAATAAATTTAAGACTCCAGCCAAGGTCTTATGGTAAAAATTTAACACAAAGGCAGTATAATGTGATTATTGACTACGTTTCGCCCACACAATGGGCTTTATCAAGTCACAAACAGATAAACCTGGGTGGAACTTCTCCGGCTGAGGGACTGACCACCTTAAGTACTTTTCCTTCAAGGTTAATGGACTGATTACACCATCTTTATTTCACTACTACTGGTCCCCTTCTATTTGGCTGAAGAAGCCTATTGTGTAGGCGAAACATTTCATCAATAAAGATAACCAACTGCAGCACATGTGTTAATTTTCAACTTGTCGGTATTTTATACCATTTTCAACAATGAATACCGGTTGGATACCGTGATGTAACTTGTATTGTTACAATGCACAGATCTGGATACTGACCTATGCCAGAGTAGCGGGGAAATTAACCAATCAGCTAATCGGATTCTGATTACAGTGCCAACCACCAACTTCATCTTTGATTTCATTTCAGATTTGTATTTAATGAACGAGCCGCTGCAGAACTGTGGCCAATTACCCATCTGTAACAGTAGTAGTAGTGACTTGCTTTTGTAAATATTGATTTAACATTGTCCCTTCCCCACACCTCTGTGGGGAGATGAGGAATGAGACACTTATGCAACATATGCAACTTACCTGGAGTTTACCTGGAGAGAGTTCCGGGGGTCAACGCCCCCGCGGCCCGGTCTGTGACCAGGCCTCCTGGTGGATCAGAGCCTGATCAACCAGGCTGTTGCTGCTGGCTGCACGCAAACCAACGTACGAGCCACAGCCCGGCTGATCCGGAACTGACTTTAGGTGCTTGTCCAGTGCCAGCTTGAAGACTGCCAGGGGTCTGTTGGTAATCCCCCTTATGTGTGCTGGTAGGCAGTTGAACAGTCTCGGGCCCCTGACACTTATTGTATGGTCTCTTAACGTGCTAGTGACACCCCTGCTTTTCATTGGGGGGATGGTGCATCGTCTGCCAAGTCTTTTGCTTTCGTAGTGAGTGATTTTCGTGTGCAAGTTCGGTACTAGTCCCTCTAGGATTTTCCAGGTGTATATAATCATGTATCTCTCCCTCCTGCGTTCCAGGGAATACAGGTTTAGGAACCTCAAGCGCTCCCAATAATTGAGGTGTTTTATCTCCGTTATGCGCGCCGTGAAAGTTCTCTGTACATTTTCTAGGTCGGCAATTTCACCTGCCTTGAAAGGTGCTGTTAGTGTGCAGCAATATTCCAGCCTAGATAGAACAAGTGACCTGAAGAGTGTCATCATGGGCTTGGCCTCCCTAGTTTTGAAGGTTCTCATTATCCATCCTGTCATTTTTCTAGCAGATGCGATTGATACAATGCAACATATGTTGCACGAGTGTCTCATTCTTCAACTTATCGGTTTTCAAAATCATTTATTACATTTGTTGGAAGAGCCCTTCAAGAAAATAACGGTTTTTAATTAGATAAATTTAGAAAGGACGTAGGTAAGTTGAAGTTTTCTAAGCGTTATCGAAACCTGGAACAATCTGCCGAGTTGGGTAATAGAGGCTAAAACCTTGGGTAGCTTTAAAAGGAGACTGGACAAATATAAGAGTGAGAAGGGTTGGGTTTGATTGGTACCTGAGGTACTGTAATAATTCTTGGGTAGCTTAAGGGTAAGGATGGATAAGTACATGAGTGGAAATGGTTGGGTCTGAGGAGACTTACCTTGTATGGACCAGTAGGCCTGTTGTAATGTTCCTCCATTCTTGTGTGCCTTGATGCTGGTGAAGGATTTCTGATCCTTGAAACTGAAGGTATCCAACCCAGGAATCAAACCGAATTACCTCCCACTCCACCTGTTGTCATATGACCCCCGTGGGTTTGACGAGAGGTGTGGGCAACACTAGGGTATCTATATTGCCGAAACGTTTCGCGGATTTCTTCCCGCGAATACAACACTGCAGAAACGTCAAAACAACGGGAAGCGCGATACTGATTACCTTCTGATAGTGAGGATTTATTAGTCAGGAAACAAGACCAAGTGTTTCGTGACACTTGTCAGGTGATGACACTAAGTGTTGAAGTCTCGGCTGGCACAGCTGTTGCACGACACAGCAAAGCTAACTAGTGGTGGTCTATGCTAACATTTTCACCAGCTATAAACTGTATAGCTAAGAACGTGAAGGATAAGTTCAGTGTTAAAAGCTTTCTGCTTAATCCTATTAATAATAATAATAATAATAATAATAATAATAATAATAAATAGTTAATAATAATAAATAACAATAATAATAAATCATCATCATCCATGGCTTTATCAGAACACTGCACACCCTCCACCTCCAATCAAACACCCAACTCTCTGCCCTTGCCATCAACCAGCCTCACAACCCTCATCATCCACCCCCACCTCATCATCCGCCCCACGCTCATCATCTACCCCCACCCTCATTATCCACCCCCACCCTCATCATCCACCCCCACCCTCATCATCCACCCCCACCCTCATCATCCATCCCCACCCTCATCATCCACCCCCACCCTCATCATCTACCCCCACCCTCATCATCCACCCTCATCATCCACCCCCATATCATCCACCCCCACGCTCATCATCCACCCCCACCCTCATCATCCACCCCCATATCATCCACCCCCACCCTCATCATCCACCCCCACCCCCCACCCCCATATCATCCCGCTCATCATCCACCCCCACCCTCATCATCCACCCCCACCCTCATCATCCACCCCCACCCTCATCATCCACCCCCACCCTCATCATCCACCCCCATATCCACCCCCACGCTCATCATCCACCCCCACCCTCATCATCCACCCCCACCCTCATCATCCACCCCCACCCTCATCATATCATCCACCCCCACGCTCATCATCCACCCCCACGCTCATCATCCACCCCCACCCTCATCATCCACCCCCATATCATCCACCCCCACCCTCATCATCCACCCCCACCCTCATCCCCACCCTCATCATCCACCCCCATATCATCCACCCCCACCCTCATCATCCACCCCCATATCATCCACCCCCACCCTCATCATCCACCCCCATATCATCCACCCCCACCCTCATCATCCACCCCCATATCATCCACCCCCACCCTCATCATCCACCCCCACCCTCATCATCCACCCCCATCGTACAAACTCCCCGTCTTCATGCGCTGCGTTAGGATGATAAGAGATTAAAAACACTAAATGATTCTGTTTCAACAATCAAACAATTAACTTCAGAAATTTGGCTCTTGGGCTGCAAGCAGAGTCACTGCAATTACTGCACGTCATTAGAGCACGAGAGCCGGGGTTTAAGAGCCCTCACATGCAATTTGGGGCCATAAGGAATATTTTGCAACTGAGTGTACTGTGATACACCCATGTAGCCGAGTGTACTGCGACACTCTAAGATTACAGTGTACTGCAATACATCCACCACTAGCACATAAAAGCCAGAATACTTTGGCTTGAACATGGCAGTCAGAGAACACCCGAGGCCTTTCAGGAGAGAGTGAGTTAGCCTTCTTCAGGATATAAAGCATTCCCCTCCTCATTGTCCCACCCTCCCTCCAGGTATCTTTATCTACTCCTTTCCCATGTATCTATTATTTCCTTCCCTTCTTTCCCTTTTTTCACACAAGTGGTTTTACAGGGTTAGGTTACAAGTTTCCAGTTTTATTTATAAGCTGAGAGCACTTACATTGCCAAGAGTAAAGATATTGAATTTTTAACCTCCCCTCACCCCTGTTTCTTTCTCCTCCCTCACCCCTCTGTTTCTCTCTCTCTTTTCCCTCACCCCTCTGTTTCTCTCTCTCTCCTCCCTCACCCCTCTGTTTCTCTCTCTCTCCTCCCTCACCCCTCTGTTTCTCTCTCTCTCTCCTCCCTCACCCCTCTGTTTCTCTCTTTCTCTTCTCCCTCACCCCTCTGTTTCTCTCTCTCTCCTCCCTCACCCCTCTGTTTCTCTCTCTCCTCCCTCACCCCTCTGTTTCTCTCTCTCTCTCTCCTCCCTCACCCCTCTGTTTATCTATCTCCTCCCTCACCCCTCTGTTTCTCTCTCTCCTCCCTCACCCCTCTGTTTATCTATCTCCTCCCTCACCCCTCTGTTTATCTATCTCCTCCCTCACCCCTCTGTTTATCTATCTCCTCCCTCACCCCTCTGTTTATCTATCTCCTCCCTCACCCCTCTGTTTATCTATCTCCTCCCTCACCCCTCTGTTTATCTATCTCCTCCCTCACCCTCTCTCTCCGCTTCTCACTGTTTAACATGTTAACATAAGCATTAAGTACTGTAAAAACCTGCAGGTGTTTAGCCTATTTACACACAGCTTATTTGCAGGTGTTAGCAAAGAAAGTATATGAAAGACCATGATAAAAATGACGAGGGAAAATAAAAACACGAGAACCTCAAGCAAAATAAAGATGGAAAATAAAGCACTGGCAATAAAGACGCAGAATGAATAATATAACATAAAACACCGACAAGTTGAAGAAAAACCTGCCTTGTATGGGCCAGTAGGCCTTCTGCAGTGTTCCTCCATTATGTTCTTAAGAATAAGGCATATGTGCAACACATGTGTATCTCTATTGTTGGGTAATAAAGTCAGGTGTTGTACACGTGTGTTGTTCAACAAGGCAGTAAATACCGATAACTTATGGACTGAAATGGGGGTGACTAATGCATTCACTTGCTGCATCTTTATTGAAGACGTTTCGGTCCTGGGACCTGCAGCACTGTGAATGTGTTTATTTGAAGTGATCAAGGTCTCAGGACAGAAACATCAAGAAAGTCTCAAAGTGAATGAATTTGTGCCCCTTTCACTCTAAATAAACATGAAGACAGAAACGGTGCAAAATAAGCTTTCTGTCGGGAAAGATGCGAGACAACGTTTCGCTCAGCGTAGAGCTTTACTTAGTATCTTGGTAAGGAGCGAAACGTCGTTGCTTGCTTTGACACTTTTCCATATCTTCGTATATGTCAAAATATGCGGAGTGAGATTTCACTGTGTACTAATTCACGGGAGTACATCACCGTACATGGAACACATGACTGCACATAGGAGTACACAGGAGTACATGATAGTACATGGGAATCAAAGGCAGTACATGGGAAAGACAGCACAGGACATGGAAGTCTACACAGAGGCTGTCTGCTGAAAACTGTCTACTTCTATCTAGATTAGCAACTATCGTCTGTGATCCAGGTGTATGAGGGAGGTAGGTAGGTGTGTGTACTCACCTATTTGTACTCACCTATTTGTGGTTGCAGGGGTCGATTCGTAGCTCCTGGCCCCGCCTCTTCGCTGATTGCTACTAGGTCCTCTCTCTCCCTGCCCCATGAGCTTTATCATACCTCGCCTTAAAACTATGTATGGTTCCCGCCTCCACTACGTCACTTTCTAGGCTATTTCACGGCTTGACTACTCTATGACTGAAGAAATACTTCCTAACATCCCTTTGATTCATCTGAGTCTTCAACTTCCAATTGTGACCTCTTGTGTCTGTGTCCCTTCTCTGGAACATCCCGTCTTTGTCCACCTTGTCTATTCCGCGCAGTATTTTATATGTCGTTATCATGTCTCCCCTGACCCTCCTGTCTTCCAGTGTCGTCAGGCCGATTTCCCTCAACCTTTCTTCGTAGGACAATCCCCGTAGCTCTGGGACTAGTCTTGTTGCAAACCTTTGCACTTTCTCTAATTTCTTGAAGTGCTTGACTAGGTGTGGATTCCAAACTGGTGCCGCATACTCCAGTATGGGCCTGACGTAAATGGTATACAGAGTCTTAAACGAATCCTTACTGAGGTATCGGAACGCTATCCGTAGGTTTGCCAGGCGCCCGTATGCTGCAGCAGTTATCTGATTGATGTGTGCCTCAGAAGATATGCTCGGTGTTATACTCACCCCCAGATCTTTTTCCTTGAGTGAGGTTTGCAGTCTTTGGCCATCTAAACTATATTGTGTCTGCGGTCTTCTTTGCCCTTCCCCAATCTTCATGACTTTGCATTTGGCAGGGTTAAAATCAAGGAGCCAGTTGCTGGACCAGGCTTGTAGCCTGTCCAGGTCTCTTTGTAGTCCTGCCTGATCCTCATCCGATTTGATTCTTCTCATTAACTTAGCATCATCTGCAAACAAGGACACTTCTGAGTCTATCCCTTCCGTTATGTCGTTCACATATACCAAGAACAGCACAGGTCCTAGGACTGACCCCTGTGGAACCCCGCTTGTCACAGACGCCCACTCTGACACCTCGTCGCGTATCATGACTCGTGTGTGTGTGTGTGTGTGTGTGTGTGTGTGTGTGTGTGTGTGTGTGTGTGTGTGTGTGTGTGTGTGTGTGTGTGTGTGTGTGTGTGTGTGTGTGTGTGTGTGCTCGTGCGTGTGTGCGTGCGTGCGTGTGCGTGCGCGCCCCGTCTCGAATAGGTAAAACTTGCTATTTTGGCTTAAATAGCAACGCTCTTCTTGCCGAATAAGGCAAGGGAAAATTTGTGTATGGAATAATGTCGTAAAAATCATTCTAAACCAAACGAAAAAAAGTATATTTCATTGTGTTTATTTTTAAATTATTGTAAATTTACTTTAAATATATTTAGTTGGATTAGGCTAAATTAAATTGTTCTTGTTATAATAAGGTTAAGTAAGTTTTCTAAGGTTCTTTTCGTACAAAATTATTAAGTGTTACATTAACACAAATGAATTTTTTTTTAAACGTATAAGAGAAAATTTTAGAAAGGACTTGATTTTAAACGAGTTCTTCCTAATTGACCAGTTTTACCTATTCAGCACGACATTATATATATATATATATATATATATATATATATATATATATATATATATATATATATATATATATATATATATATATATATATATATATATATATATTGGGAGACAAACTGAGGAGATTGATCTGTATATTTCGACCCCCTTTTGGGATCCTTTCCTGCTGACGGATTTCCAGCGTTCTTCTAGCCGTGTAGCACGGACTGAGGCATGAGTTCCTCCAAGCTGTTGCTGCTAGCTGCTCGCAGGCTTAAATAACTATCACAATCTGGCTGATCTGGCAGTTGTAGCAAGCAGTGGTCCAGTTTTATTCTCTAAAATCTCTCACTTCAAACGAGGTTCACAACATAGAGAAAGAACCTTAAGCTCACAAACACACACACAACCTCAGGTTCCAATTTACCAATTAATATAAGCCTGGTAAAACACAAAAACGAGAAATATAAAAATGAAAAAGACTGAAATGCTACAAGAAAAAAATGAGGTGAAACCAACACAGGTCAAGAACATCACAACAAAGAGAATAAAGTAAAGACACACACACACAAAACAAAAAAAAAAAAAAAAAAACGGAAACAGTCACAGGAGCATCAGTGCAAAAAAAAAAAAAAATACATACAACGGAACGTGCAGATGTGGACAGGAAAAAAAATTACGACACCGCTTTTGCAGAAAGCTGAAACACAGATAAAAGATATCCACACGACCCCCTCCGGCAAATCTGTTGAAGAGGGTATCTAATAGAGGTCGAAATATACAGATCTCTCTTGACTGTTTCAGTTTTTTATAAAGTGCCCAACCACTTAGCCAGGATCAGTGTTGACGACACTTTAATCGTAACATTTCGATACGCAAGATAAAATTTTGACATATAATATATATATATATATATATATATATATATATATATATATATATATATATATATATATATATATATATATATATATAGAGAGAGAGAGAGAGAGAGAGAGAGAGAGCAAAGGAAGGGGTAGCAGTAATGTTAAATGATCAGTTATGGAAGGAGAAAAGAGAATATGAATGTGTAAATTCAAGAATTATGTGGATTAAAGTAAAGGTTGGATGCGAGAAGTGGGTCATAATAAGCGTGTATGCACCTGGAGAAGAGAGGAATGCAGAGGAGAGAGAGAGATTTTGGGAGATGTTAAGTGAATGTATAGGAGCCTTTGAACCAAGTGAGAGAGTAATTGTGGTAGGGGACCTGAATGCTAAAGTAGGAGAAACTTTTAGAGAGGGTGTGGTAGGTAAGTTTGGGGTGCCAGGTGTAAATGATAATGGGAGCCCTTTGATTGAACTTTGTATAGAAAGGGGTTTAGTTATAGGTAATACATATTTTAAGAAAAAGAGGATAAATAAGTATACAAGATATGATGTAGGGCGAAATGACAGTAGTTTGTTGGATTATGTATTAGTAGATAAAAGACTGCTGAGTAGACTTCAGGATGTACATGTTTATAGAGGGGCCACAGATATATCAGATCACTTTCTAGTTGTAGCTACACTGAGAGTAAAAGGTAGATGGGATACAAGGAGAATAGAAGCATCAGGGAAGAGAGAGGTGAAGGTTTATAAACTAAAAGAGGAGGCAGTTAGGGTAAGATATAAACAGCTATTGGAGGATAGATGGGCAAATGAGAGCATAGGCAATGGGGTCGAAGAGGTATGGGGTAGGATTAAAAATGTAGTGTTAGAGTGTTCAGCAGAAGTTTGTGGTTACAGGAAAGTGGGTGCAGGAGGGAAGAGGAGCGATTGGTGGAATGATGATGTAAAGAGAGTAGTAAGGGAGAAAAAGTTAGCATATGAGAAGTTTTTACAAAGTAGAAGTGATGCAAGGAGGGAAGAGTATGGAGAAAAAGAGAGAGGTTAAGAGAGTGGTGAAGCAATGTAAAAAGAGAGCAAATGAGAGAGTGGGTGAGATGTTATCAACAAATTTTGTTGAAAATAAGAAAAAGTTTTGGAGTGAGATTAACAAGTTAAGAAAGCCTAGAGAACAAATGGATTTGTCAGTTAAAAATAGGAGAGGAGAGTTATTAAATGGAGAGTTAGAGGTATTGGGAAGATGGAGGGAATATTTTGAGGAATTGTTAAATGTTGATGAAGATAGGGAAGCTGTGATTTCGTGTATAGGACAAGGAGGAATAACATCTTGTAGGAGTGAGGAAGAGCCAGTTGTGAGTGTGGGGGAAGTTCGTGAGGCAGTAGGTAAAATGAAAGGGGGTAAGGCAGCCGGGATTGATGGGATAAAGATAGAAATGTTAAAAGCTGGTGGGGATATAGTTTTGGAGTGGTTGGTGCAATTATTTAATAAATGTATGGAAGAGGGTAAGGTACCTAGGGATTGGCAGAGAGCATGCATAGTTCCTTTGTATAAAGGCAAAGGGGATAAAAGAGAGTGCAAAAATTATAGGGGGATAAGTCTGTTGAGTGTACCTGGTAAAGTGTATGGTAGAGTTATAATTGAAAGAATTAAGAGTAAGACGGAGAATAGGATAGCAGATGAACAAGGAGGCTTTAGGAAAGGTAGGGGGTGTGTGGACCAGGTGTTTACAGTGAAACATATAAGTGAACAGTATTTAGATAAGGCTAAAGAGGTCTTTGTGGCATTTATGGATTTGGAAAAGGCGTATGACAGGGTGGATAGGGGGGCAATGTGGCAGATGTTGCAAGTGTATGGTGTAGGAGGTAGGTTACTGAAAGCAGTGAAGAGTTTTTACGAGGATAGTGAGGCTCAAGTTAGAGTATGTAAGAAAGAGGGAAATTTTTTCCCAGTAAAAGTAGGCCTTAGACAAGGATGTGTGATGTCACCGTGGTTGTTTAATATATTTATAGATGGGGTTGTAAGAGAAGTAAATGCGAGGGTCTTGGCAAGAGGCGTGGAGTTAAAAGATAAAGAATCACACACAAAGTGGGAGTTGTCACAGCTGCTCTTTGCTGATGACACTGTGCTCTTGGGAGATTCTGAAGAGAAGTTGCAGAGATTGGTGGATGAATTTGGTAGGGTGTGCAAAAGAAGAAAATTAAAGGTGAATACAGGAAAGAGTAAGGTTATGAGGATAACAAAAAGATTAGATGATGAAAGATTGAATATCAGATTGGAGGGAGAGAGTATGGAGGAGGTGAACGTATTCAGATATTTGGGAGTGGACGTGTCAGCGGATGGGTCTATGAAAGATGAGGTGAATCATAGAATTGATGAGGGAAAAAGAGTGAGTGGTGCACTTAGGAGTCTGTGGAGACAAAGAACTTTGTCCTTGGAGGCAAAGAGGGGAATGTATGAGAGTATAGTTTTACCAACGCTCTTATATGGGTGTGAAGCGTGGGTGATGAATGTTGCAGCGAGGAGAAGGCTGGAGGCAGTGGAGATGTCATGTCTGAGGGCAATGTGTGGTGTGAATATAATGCAGAGAATTCGTAGTTTGGAAGTTAGGAGGAGGTGCGGGATTACCAAAACTGTTGTCCAGAGGGCTGAGGAAGGGTTGTTGAGGTGGTTCGGACATGTAGAGAGAATGGAGCGAAACAGAATGACTTCAAGAGTGTATCAGTCTGTAGTGGAAGGAAGGCGGGGTAGGGGTCGGCCTAGGAAAGGTTGGAGGGAGGGGTAAAGGAGGTTTTGTGTGAGAGGGGCTTGGACTTCCAGGAGGCATGCATGAGCGTGTTTGATAGGAGTGAATGGAGACAAATGGTTTTTAATACTTGACGTGCTGTTGGAGTGTGAGCAAAGTAACATTTATGAAGGGATTCAGGGAAACCGGCAGGCCGGACTTGAGTCCTGGAGATGGGAAGTACAGTGCCTGCACTCTGAAGGAGGGGTGTTAATGTTGCAGTTTAAAAACTGTAGTGTAAAGCACCCTTCTGGCAAGACAGTGATGGAGTGAATGATGGTGAAAGTTTTTCTTTTTCGGGCCACCCTGCCTTGGTGGGAATCGGCCAGTGTGATAATAAAATAATAATAATATATATATATGTATATATATATATATATATATATATATATATATATATATATATATATATATATATATATATATAGATAAATACAAGAGAGAACTAGGAAAAACCAACTGTGGGTTGGGATGAACGTATGGCTTTGGGAAAGATAAAACAGGTCATACACAAAACAGAATTCCAACCATTACTTGGTCCACCGAAGGGCTACACTGACCAATTACAGTACCAACCTGTGTTTATAAAACATAACAGATATCAGGTGTGTCAGGTCTAGACCACAGTCTGGTCTAGACCTGACCTGAATTTAGAATGAACATTCTTTTTTTTGCGACGTTTCGATCTGTCCTGGACCCGGTTAAATCACAACTGCCTGAAATCTGAGACCGAAACGTCATACTAAATTTACTCTTATTTTAAATTATTTGGAAGGTTGAAAGGTTTCAACTTGTCGTCACGTGGGAAACAATCTCTGAAACCTGCAAGACGTCTCATCTCACCTAGGTAATAAATCCTGTAAGATCTCACCTAGGTAATAAATCCTGTAAGATCTCACCTAGGTAATAAATCCTGTATGATCTCACCTAGGTAATAAATCCTGTAAGATCTTACCTAGGTAATAAATCCTGTAAGATCTCACCTAGGTAATAAATCCTGTATGATCTCACCTAGGTAATAAATTCTGTAAGATCTCACCTAGGTAATAAATCCTGTAAGATCTCACCTAGGTAATAAATCCTGTAATATCTCACCTAGGTAATAAATCCTGTAATATTTCACCTAGGTAATAAATCCTGTATGATCTCACCTAGGTAATAAATCCTGTAAGATCTTACCTAGGTAATAAATCCTGTAAGATCTCGCCTAGGTAATAAATCCTTTAACATCTCGCCTAGGCAATAAATCCTGTAAGATGCCACCTAGTTAATAAATCCTTTAACATCTCACCTAGGTAATAAATCCTGTAACATCTCACCTAGGTAATAAATCCTGTAACATCTCACCTAGGTAATAAATCCTGTAACATCTCACCTAGGTAATAAATCCTGTAACATCTCACCTAGGTGGTAAAACCTTCAAGATATCTCACCTAAGCGGTGATACCTATGTAACAATACGACTGAGATAGATCATCTGTAGGAAGAGAGAGGAATAGGGAGCAGTGGGTAGAAGAGGGTGCCGAAGAATAGGGATGGGGAGGGAGACGGCAGGGTAACAGAAGTAATATTTCTAGACTACTTTAAGCTGAGGCCACTCAGCAATCTTACCAGCACAGTTACAGTTATACACTCAACTCTAAAATACTGAAATTATCAATCAAAAATAAACATACAAGAATACAACACCAGATAAGTTAATTATATAAAAGCGCAACTAAGGAAACAGGCCGAAAAGCCTCGGAAAAGTTGAAATGTCTTCCATAGTGGCAAGTGCCTCACAAGGAACACGGAAAGGCTCATAGTAAATCAGGGAACGGGTGGGGCTTGAACCCACAGCGAGTCCTAAAGCTCTCGGGCCAGTGAGTTAACCTCTTGGCCAACTGGCCAAGTTATTATGATTTCGTGAGGCGCAATTACATAATTTTGTACGCTTATAGTTATGCCGAATATGGTACAAATACCACCAAGTTGATGATAAAGTCATGTGCAACATCTGGGTATCTTTGTAATAAAGTTGGTAGAATTACCGACAATATGTAAAGTAAAAGGACACAAGTGCAACTAATGTGACATTTTATTGTGGCAACGTTTCGCTCTCCAGGAGCTTTATCAAGCCGTTACAAACAGTACATGGACACAGAGGGCATATATAGGCTCAGAGTGAGGTGCAATACTACTGGTAGTAGTAGTAGTAGTAGTAGTAGTAGTAGTAGTAGTAGTAGTAGTAGCAGTGATATAAGTTGTACTTATAGTAGTACTACTACTACTACACAATCAAATGTCACATTAGTTGCACTTGTGTTCTTTTACTTTACATCTGGGTATCTTTATTGGTGAAACGTTTCGCCTACACAGCAGACTTCTTCAGTCAAATACAAAGGCAGTATATGAAGTGGTGAAATAATGATGTAATCAATCCAAATACTATTTCTCCAAGGGTGATGGACTGATTACATTATCATTTCACTACTACACCTGCTGCCTCTGTATATGACTGAAGAAACCTACTGTGTAGACGAAAAGCTTCAACAATAAAGATACCCAGGGGGACACAAGGGACTGTTCTGCCAGGGTAATAGACCCTTCCTATTCGTCACATATTTCAAAGGTATGTTTGGGTGGTAAACAAGTGGGTGTGTAGAGAGAAGTGAAGGGACTAGTTCCCTGAGCTGGCCTTGAAGGAGACATAATTTATGAGAAGGAAGAATGACTGAGGATACGGCATAAATATACACCCACACACAGGTGTGGTGTGCGATCCCTGTCCAGAGAGAATCGTCTCAAGGGTCAGTACCCACGCCCGATTCTGTATAACGTTCTCATTTGTAGAGCCCAGGAAGTGACGCGAGGCAGAAGTCTACCACACCAACATGTCCCGTGACCCAACACAACTAAGCCCTTGTGTCGGGCGTGGAGAGGGAGAGAGAAGAGGAGAGGGAGAGAGAAGAGGAGAGGGAGAGAGAAGAGGAGAGAGAGAGAGAAGAGGAGAGGGAGAGAGAAGAGGGGAAGGAGAGAAGAAAAAGGAGAGGAAAGGCAAGGAAGAAGGGAAAAGAAATGAAAAAGGAGGGAGGTGGACGGGAGAGGATGGGAGGGGAAGGCGAGGGAGAAGGAACAAGGAAGGCAGGTGAGAAAAGAAGGGATTAAGACGAGGGAAGAAGAGAGGAAGGAATAAAGGGAGTCAAACAAGGCTGTACCACAACCTCACACATCATAACAAGGCAACGATCAACGAAGAGTGCTTTACCACCTCCTTAATAGCCATTATCGTTGCCAGTAACGAAGACATAAAACTCTCTCGTCCCTTCCAGCCTCCACTCCTCTCCAGACCAGAGATGCCTCATTCCGCATCTTCAAAACCCGAGTACTGATGCTTCAAAATTATTTAGACTTACCTATTCACCACCAGACAAGTATCTCTCAGTGTATACACAGAAATACACTCCACTCAGTATGTACACAGAGATACACTCCACTAGGATCACTCTACTAGGATCTGCATGAGGCTGTCATCTGCTGAGGACGCGGTTAACCTCCAAGAAGATATAAACAAAGTTTTCCAGTGGGCAACGGTAAACAATATGATGTTCAATGAGGACAAATTCCAACTACTCCGTTATGGAAAACTGGAGGAGATAATAACTAGAACAGAGTATACTACTGACTCCGGCCATACAATAGAGCGGAAAAATAATGTAAGGGACCTGGGAGTAGTAATGTCTGAGGATCTCACTTTCAAGGATCACAACAGTGCCACGATCGCACGTGCAAAGAAAATGATAGGATGGATAATGAGAACTTTCAAAACGAGAGATGCCAAGCCCATGATGATCCTTTTCAAATCACTTGTTCCCTCTAGGCTGGAATACTGCTGTACATTAACATCTCCATTCAAAGCAGGTGAAATCGCAGATCTAGAGAGTGTACAGAGATCCTTTACTGCACGTATAAGTTCTGTCAAGCACCTTAACTACTGGGAACGCTTGGAAGCACTTGACTTGTACTCGTTGGAACGCAGGAGGGAGAGATATATCTTAATCTACACTTGGAAAATCTTGGAAGGAATGGTCCCAAATCTGCACACAGAAATCACTCCCTACGAAAGTAAAAGACTGGGCAGGCGATGCAAAATGCCCCCAATAAAAAGTAGGGGCGCCATTGGTACACTAAGAGAAAACACCATAAGTGTCCGGGGCCCAAAACTGTTCAACAGCCTCCCATCAAGCATTAGGGGAATTGCCAATAAACCCCTGGCTGCCTTCAAGAGAGAGCTGGACAGATACCTAAAGTCAGTGCCGGATCAGCCGGGCTGTGGCTCGTACGTTGGACTGCGTGCGGCCAGCAGTAACAGCCTAGTTGATCAGGCCCTGATCCATCGGGAGGCCTGGTCATGGACCGGGCCGCGGGGGCGTTGATCCCCGGAATAACTTCCAGGTAACCTCCAGGAGGCCTGGTCACAGACCGGGCCGCGGGGGCGTTGACCCCCGGAACTCTCTCCAGGTAAACTCCAGGTAAACTCAGTACACACACAGTCTTGATGCTTGAAGAGTAATAGAATTAACACCTTTTCCACAACTGAACTCCAGTCAAAGATCTCTCGATTCATCGAAAAGGAGCTACCTTCTTCCAGGGACGAGATCTCATCACCTACCATCTTTCAGGTGCTGTATGACCCCTACGGATTTCGCGCTCCCCCAGTGTAATAATGACTCGTAGTTCTTGAGAAACTCGTACACATTATTTACTCCAGAAATATAGTTTGTTATCAGAGTGTTATTTGATCCCTGGCAGCTGGGGGGTCCCTGGCAACTGAGGTCCCTGGCAGCTGAGGTCCCTGGCAGCTGAGGTCCCTGGCAGCTGAGGTCCCTGGCAGTTGAGGTCCCTGGCAGTTGAGGTCCCTGGCAGCTGAGGTTCCTGGCAGCTGGGGCCCCTGGCAGCTGGGGCCCCTGGCAGCTAGTGGTCCCTAATATCTCCTGGACTAAGGAAAAGCACTGGTAACTCAAGTCTTCCATCAGCCATCAACAAGAGGACTGATAAGGATGGTAGTTTTACCTACATGCTTTAATTTTATTAGGAATGAAATTCTGAAGTGGAGAGTGGCTGGGATTCTTTCCTACTAACTACCGGCTCTCCACCACCAACACCTGCCTCCATCAAAAACCCTCCACCATCACCCACCTCCACCACAAATTCTCCTTCAGTGGTGGTTCTGAGTGTTCTGGGTGACCCTGAGTACATCAGTCAAGCAAGATAGCCGAGAGCCGTTCCCAGTGTATATGTTGTCTAGTCCTGACAACATACATCTCATCTTTCTGGGATCAAATCTGATACGAATTCCATACCACAGGCGATGTAGGATCCCTAATGCTTTAAAGCTTCCCTTTCATAAGAAATAAAAACATAAGGAGGAACACTAATAGGCCTATTGGCCCATATTAGGCAAGACCCTCTCAAACAAAAATGTTTTACTAACCCGTTTACAAGGCTACCCAAGGAATAGGCTTTGATAACCCTATTCAATATAATAATAATAAATAATAATAATAATAATAATAATAATAATAATAATAATAATAATAATAATAATAAAATAATTACTTATTATTATTATTACCGTCATGTCGCAACACCAAGTTACAACACAGTGTTGCTCCTGTCTCCCACTCGCCTCCCCAAACTCAAACATTTTTACGAGTTAAGTTTATTATACATGACTCAGTTTTGAGTTTATAGTTCATAATAACTTAATAACGGAGTCGTAAAATTTCGTGTGCATTCAAGTCAGGGTATTATTTAGAACAAAGGAAGATGAGAGATGTAAATGATGACTTTATATTCAGGGAGCTGTCTCGAGGCAACACAGAATTCACATTATTACAATACTTAGAGAACCTTCAAACCTTGTTATTAACTTTGCCAAAGTTATTTTAACAGGCATGTTGGTGGAGCTGCTCCACTGACCAACCTGGCGCCTCCACCTGCTCCTCCATCTCTCCAATTGCACCTGCACCTCCTTCACTCCCCACTCTTGCACCTGCAACCTCCTCCACTATTCCCTCCCCACTCTTGCACCTGCACCTCCTTCACTCTTCCCTCCCCACTCCTGCACCTGCACCTCCTCCACTCTTCCCTCCCCACTTTTGCACCTGCACCTCCTTCACTCTTCCCTCCCCACTCCTGCACCTGCACCTCCTCCACTCTTCCCTCCCCACTTTTGCACCTGCACCTCCTTCACTCTTCCCTCCCCACTTCTGCACCTGCACCTCCTCCACTCTTCCCTCCCCACTCTTCCCTCCCCACTCTTGCACCTGCACCTCCTTCACTCTTCCCTCCCCACTCCTGCACCTGTACCTCCTCCACTCTTCCCTCTCCACTCTTGCACCTGCAACCTCCTCCAGTCTTCCCTCCCCACTCTTGCACCTGCAACCTTCCCTACTATTCCCTCCCCTCCCTACTCCAACACTTCCCCAACAATACAGTATACAATGTTGACGCCTAGGTGTATCCCCCAGTAATTACCAAATGTAACTCGCACCAACTAAAGACTCGGATCTCCGTTCACTAAAATAGGACAAGTTTTGCTGCATCCTGGCTGCCTACCCCCGAGCACCATACTGGCCCAGACTTACCTCATTATAGTTTTAAACTTTTCAACATAGGAACGAAATGTGGTTTAATATATGTTTCGCTCTGTTAGGTATATTTTGCATTACATAGGATAACCCAGCAAAACTCTCCTTTTTTCTTAACACATCGGTCAGTTGGGTGACCCGAAAAAGGAAACACATGCACCATCACTCATGCAGCAGCTGTTTTGCTAGAAAATATTATATATATATATATATATATATATATATATATATATATACATATATATATATATGTATTATATATATATATATATATATATATATAATACATATATATATATATGTATATATATATATATATATATATAATACATATATATATATTATATAATACATATATATATATATATATATATATATATATATATATATATATATATATATATATATATATGTATAATACATATATATATATATATATATATATATATATATATATATATATATATATATATATGTATAATACATATATATATATATATATATATATATATATATATATATATATATATATATATATATATATATATATATATATACATATTGTCACCATATGATTGTTTTTATTTAGCCTCGGAAGCAGCTAGTTTATGGTGTACCCTATATCCATCCTGTGGAGGGCAGTGGCTAGTTTGTGTACTTCATATCCATCCTGTGCACGGTAACAGCTAGTTTACTGTGCACCCCATATCCAGCCTGCAGACCATATCACTAGAACAAATACACACACAGTAGGAATAGGAACTAAGCCCAAAAGTGTTATAATGAGCACATCTGGATATATATTAACAATTTGTCTTACAAATAGCAAGCAACGATCCATTACTAGGGGAAAAGGGACAGGTGACGACTCACGAAGGATCGAACCCGCGTCCTTTAGGTTGTAAGTTCAGCCACTGACCTACGAATCTTAACTACTGTAGAATTATAACTTACTCGGCGTGCCCAAAAACTAACACGGGAGTGGGCATGACACTCCATGGATAATGTATCACCCTGACGGTCACATATCAGGATACATTGGTTTGTAACACCGTAGTAGATGTGGGTAGTGAGGTTAAGGACACTGTTTCTGGGTGGGAGGTGTCAAGGACACTGTTGCTGGGTGGGAGGTGTCAAGGACACTGTTGCTGGGTGGGAGGTGTCAAGGACACTGTTGCTGAGTGGGAGGTGTCAAGGACACTGTTGCTGAGTGGGAGGTGTCAAGGACACTGTTGCTGGGTGGGAGGTGTCAAGGACACTGTTGCTGGGTGGGAGGTGTCAAGGACACTGTTGCTGGGTGGGAGGTGTCAAGGACACTGTTGCTGGGTGGGAGGGGTCAAGGATACTGTTGCTAGGTGGGAGGTGTCAAGGACACTGTTGCTGGGTGGGAGGTGTCAAGGACACTGTTTCTGGGTGGGAGGTGTCAAGGACACTGTTGCTGGGTGGGAGGTGTCAAGGACACTGTTGCTGGGTGGGAGGTGTCAAGGACACTGTTGCTGGGTGGGAGGTGTCAAGGACACTGTTGCTGAGTGGGAGGTGTCAAGGACACTGTTGCTGGGTGGGAGGTGTCAAGGACACTGTTGCTGGGTGGGAGGTGTCATGGACACTGTTGCTGGGTGGGAGGTGTCATGGACACTGTTGCTGGGTGGGAGGTGTCAAGGACACTGTTGCTGGGTGGGAGGTGTCATGGGACACTGTTGCTGGGTGGGAGGTGTCAAGGACACTGTTGCTGGGTGGGAGGTGTCAAGGACACTGTTGCTGGGTGGGAGGTGTCAAGGACACTGTTGCTGGGTGGGAGGTGTCAAGGACACTGTTGCTGAGTGGGAGGTGTCAAGGACACTGTTGCTGGGTGGGAGGTGTCATGGACACTGTTGCTGGGTGGGAGGTGTCATGGACACTGTTGCTGGGTGGGAGGTGTCATGGACACTGTTGCTGGGTGGGAGGTGTCAAGGACACTGTTGCTGGGTGGGAGGTGTCAAGGACACTGTTGCTGGGTGGGAGGTGTCAAGGACACTGTTGCTAGGTGGGACTGTTGCTGGGTGGGGGTGTCAAGGCCACTGTTGATGGGTGGGAGGTGTCAAGGACACTGTTGCTGGGTGGGAGGTGTCAAGGACACTGTTGCTGGGTGGGAGGTGTCAAGGACACTGTTGCTGGGTGGGAGGTGTCAAGGACACTGTTGCTGGGTGGGAGGTGTCAAGGACACTGTTGCTGGGTGGGAGGTGTCAAGGACACTGTTGCTGGGTGGGAGGTGTCAAGGACACTGTTGCTGGGTGGGAGGTGTCAAGGATACTGTTGCTAGGTGGGAGGTGTCAAGGATACTGTTGCTAGGTGGGAGGTGTCAAGGACACTGTTGCTGGGTGGGAGGTGTCAAGGACACTGTTGCTGGGTGGGAGGTGTCAAGGACACTGTTGCTGGGTGGGAGGTGTCAAGGACACTGTTGCTGGGTGGGAGGTGTCAAGGACACTGTTGCTGGGTGGGAGGTGTCAAGGACACTGTTGCTGGGTGGGAGGTGTCAAGGACACTGTTGCTGGGTGGGAGGTGTCAAGGACACTGTTGCTGGGTGGGAGGTGGGACACTGTTGCTGGGTGGGATGTCAAGGACACTGTTGCTGGGTGGGAGGTGTCAAGGATAAGGACAAGGATACTGTTGCTAGGTGGGAGGTGTCAAGGACACTGTTGCTGGGTGGGAGGTGTCAAGGACACTGTTGCTGGGTGGGTGTCAAGGACACTGTTGCTGGGTGGGAGGTGTCAAGGACACAGTAATCCAGGTCGGCCTTTCAGTCAGTCTGTGTCTGTCTGTATCAGAGAGACAAAAGAGAGAGAATCTAGAGAAAAGAAAAGAGAGAGAAATGAGCGAAGCGAGAAAGAAAATAGAGTAGAGAGAGACATCTGCAGCATTTTAACATTTTCATAACACATTTGCTCTCTTTTTACATTGCTTCACCAAACCTCTCTCTTTTTCTCCATAAATCATAGGCATTGGTCATGTAATGACAAACATGACATATATACGTGTTGTCTTGCTCCCATTATCATTTACACCTGGCACCCCAAACTTACCTACCACACCCTCTCTAAAAGTTTCTCCTACTTTAGCATTCAGGTCCCCCACCACAATTACTCTCTCACTTGGTTCAAAGGCTCCTATACATTCACTTAATATCTCCCAAAATCTCTCTCTCTCCTCTGCATATATATATATATATATATATATATATATATATATATATATATATATATATATATATATATATATATATATATATATATTTTTTTATTATTATCACACTGGCCGATTCCCACCAAGGCAGGGTGGCCCGAAAAAGAAAAACTTTCACCATCATTCACTCCATCACTGTCTTGCCAGAAGGGTGCTTTACACTACAGTTTTTAAACTGCAACATTAACACCCCTCCTTCAGAGTGCAGGCACTGTACTTCCCATCTCCAGGACTCAAGTCCGGCCTGCCGGTTTCCCTGAACCCCTTCATAAATGTTACTTTGCTCACACTCCAACAGCACGTCAAGTATTAAAAACCATTTGTCTCCATTCACTCCTATCAAACACGCTCACGCATACCTGCTGGAAGTCCAAGCCCCTCGCACACAAAACCTCCTTTACCCCCTCTCTCCAACCTTTCCTAGGCCGGCCCCTACCCCGCCTTCCTTCCACTACAGACTGATACACTCTTGAAGTCATTCTGTTTCGCTCCATTCTCTCTACATGTCCGAACCACCTCAACAACCCTTCCTCAGCCCTCTGGACAACAGTTTTGGTAATCCCGCACCTCCTCCTAACTTCCAAACTACGAATTCTCTGCATTATATTCACACCACACATTGCCCTCAGACATGACATCTCCACTGCCTCCAGCCTTCTCCTCGCTGCAACATTCATCACCCATGATTCACACCCATATAAGAGCGTTGGTAAAACTATACTCTCATACATTCCCCTCTTTGCCTCCAAGGACAAAGTTCTTTGTCTCCACAGACTCCTAAGTGCACCACTCACTCTTTTTCCCTCATCAATTCTATGATTCACCTCATCTTTCATAGACCCATCCGCTGACACGTCCACTCCCAAATATCTGAATACATTCACCTCCTCCATACTCTCTCCCTCCAATCTGATATTCAATCTTTCATCACCTAATCTTTTTATCCTCATAACCTCACTCTTTCCTGTATTCACCTTTAATTTTCTTCTTTTGCACACCCTACCAAATTCATCCACCAATCTCTGCAACTTCTCTTCAGAATCTCCCAAGAGCACAGTGTCATCAGCAAAGAGCAGCTGTGACAACTCCCACTTTGTGTGTGATTCTTTATCTTTTAACTCCACGCCTCTTGCCAAGACCCTCGCATTTACTTCTCTTACAACCCCATCTATAAATATATTAAACAACCACGGTGACATCACACATCCTTGTCTAAGGCCTTCTTTTACTGGGAAATAATTTCCCTCTTTCCTACATACTCTAACTTGAGCCTCTCTATCCTCGTAAAAACTCTTCACTGCTTTCAGTAACCTACCTCCTACACCATACACTTGCAACATCTGCCACATTGCCCCCCTATCCACCCTGTCATACGCCTTTTCCAAATCCATAAATGCCACAAAGACCTCTTTAGCCTTATCTAAATACTGTTCACTTATATGTTTCACTGTAAAAACCTGGTCCACACACCCCCTACCTTTCCTAAAGCCTCCTTGTTCATCTGCTATCCTATTCTCCGTCTTACTCTTAATTCTTTCAATAATAACTCTACCATACACTTTACCAGGTATACTCAGGAGACTTATCCCCCTATAATTTTTGCACTCTCTTTTATCCCCTTTGCCTTTATACAAAGGAACTATGCATGCTCTCTGCCAATCCCTAGGTACCTTACCCTCTTCCATACATTTATTAAATAATTGCACCAACCACTCCAAAACTATATCCCCACCTGCTTTTAACATTTCTATCTTTATCCCATCAATCCCGGCTGCCTTACCCCCTTTCATTTTACCTACTGCCTCACGAACTTCCCCCACACTCACAACTGGCTCTTCCTCACTCCTACAAGATGTTATTCCTCCTTGTCCTATACACGAAATCACAGCTTCCCTATCTTCATCAACATTTAACAATTCCTCAAAATATTCCCTCCATCTTCCCAATACCTCTAACTCTCCATTTAATAACTCTCCTCTCCTATTTTTAACTGACAAATCCATTTGTTCTCTAGGTTTTCTTAACTTGTTAATCTCACTCCAAAACTTTTTCTTATTTTCAACAAAATTTGTTGATAACATCTCACCCACTCTCTCATTTGCTCTCTTTTTATATTTCTTCACCACTCTCTTAACCTCTCTCTTTTTCTCCATATACTCTTCCCTCCTTGCATCACTTCTACTTTGTAAAAACTTCTCATATGCTAACTTTTTCTCCCTTACTAATCTCTTTACATCATCATTCCACCAATCGCTCCTCTTCCCTCCCGCACCCACTTTCCTGTAACCACAAACTTCTGCTGAACACTCTAACACTACATTTTTAAACCTACCCCATACCTCTTCGACCCCATTGCCTATGCTCTCATTAACCCATCTATCCTCCAATAGCTGTTTATATCTTACCCTAACTGCCTCCTCTTTTAGTTTATAAACCTTCACCTCTCTCTTCCCTGATGCTTCTATTCTCCTTTTATCCCATCTACCTTTTACTCTCAGTGTAGCTACAACTAGAAAGTGATCTGATATATCTGTGGCCCCTCATATATATATATATATATATATATATATATATATATATATATATATATATATATATATATATATATATATATGTCGTGCCGAATAGGCAGAACTTGCGATCTTGGCTTAAATAACAACGCTCATCTTGCCATATAGGACAAGTGAACATTTATGTATGCACTAATTTCGCCGAAATCATTCTGAACCTAACGAAAAAAATATATTTCACTGTGTTTGTTTAGTATTAAATTATTGTAAACAAACCTAAAATATATTTAGTTGGGTTAGGTTAAAATAAATTGCGCTTTTTATGATAAGGTTAGGTAAGTTTTCTAAGTTTCTTTTGGTGCAAAATTAGAAAAACATACATTAACATTAATGAAAAAAATATATCTTTAAACGCATAAGAGAAAATTTTGGAAATGACTTAATTTTAAATGAGTTCTTGCTAATTGACCAGTTTTACATGTTCGGCACGACATTTTATATATATATATATATATATATATATATATATATATATATATATATATATATATATATATATATATATATATATATATGTCGTGCCGAATAGGCAGAACTTGCGATCTTGGCTTAAATAGCAACGCTCATCTTGCCATATAGGACAAGTGAAAATTTGTGTATGCAATAATTTCGCCAAAATCATTCTGAACCTAACGAAAAAAATATATTTGATTGTGTTTGTTTAGTATTAAATTATTGTAAACGTATTTAAAATATATTTAGTTGGGTTAGGCTAAAATAAATTGCTCTTATAATAAGGTTAGGTAAGTTTTCTAAGATTCTTTTGGTGCAAAATTAAAAATTTTTACATTAATATTAATGAAAAAAATATATCTTTAAACGTATAAGAGAAAATTTTGGAAAGGACTTAATTTTAAATGAGTTCTTTCTAATTGACCAGTTTTACATATTCGGCACGACATATATATATATATATATATATATATATATATATATATATATATATATATATATATATATATATATATATATATATATAATATATATCGTGGCGAATAGGCAGAACTTGCGATCTTGGCTTAAATAGCAACGCTCATCTTGCCATATAGGACAAGTGAAAATTTGTGTATGCAATAATTTCGCCAAAATCATTCTGAACCTAACGAAAAAAATATGTTTCACTGTGTTTATTTAGTACTAAATTATTGTAAACAAATCTAAAATATATTTAGTTGGGTTAGGCTAAAATAAATTGCGCTTGTTATAATAAGGTTAGGTAAGTTTTCTAAGTTCCTTTTGGTGCAAAATTATAAATTTTTACATCAACATTAATGAAAAAAATATATCTTTCAACGTATAAGAGAAAATTTTAGAAAGGACTTAATTTTAAATGAGTTCTTTCTAATTGACCAGTATTACATATTCGGCACGACATATATATATATATATATATATATATATATATATATATATATATATATATATATAAGCGCCTCAATGATTTCATATAAATCTGATACCATCATTTCCAGGGGCTGCTGCAGTGTCACCCAGGGGCTGCTGCAGTGTCACCCAGGGGCTGCTGCAGTGCCACCCAGGGGCTGCTGCAGTGCCACCCAGGGGCTGCTGCAGTGCCACCCAGGGGCTGCTGCAGTGCCACCCAGGGGCTGCTGCAGTGCCACCCAGGGGCTGCTGCAGTGCCACCCAGGGGCTGCTGCAGTGCCACTGCTAATTGCATTCCCATTCCCTCTCTCGTATACTATATACAGTATCACGTATTCCTTTCTAAACCTAATAGTATTTGGGTGTTTCTTCTGCAATGTCATCTACATCGTGTCCCATAATGGAGTTCGTCATAAATCTTGTATCTATTATAGTGCCTTACAATATTTATGTCGTTTCTCGTATTTCCATGCAATTGATTTTGTCTCGCTAATGCCATTTAGCGGGGACGCGCAACATCATTCACGGGCCCATTACTCCTTTAATTCCTGGTGCCTATTTTGATGTTCTTCCATACCTGTTGTGTACTCGTTTACCCCTCTGGGTGTACCTGGTTTACCCCTCTGGGTGTACCTGGTTTACCCCTCTGGGTGTACCTGGTTTACCCCTCTGGGTGTGCCTGGTTTACCCCTCTGGGTGTGCCTGGTTTACCCCTCTGGGTGTACCTGGTTTACCCCTCTGGGTGTGCCTGGTTTACCCCTCTGGGTGTGCCTGGTTTACCCCTCTGGGTGTGCCTGGTTTACCCCTCTGGGTGTGCCTGGTTTACCCCTCTGGGTGTGCCTGGTTTACCCCTCTGGGTGTGCCTGGTTTACCCCTCTGGGTGTGCCTGGTTTACCCCTCTGGGTGTGCCTGGTTTACCCCTCTGGGTGTGCCTGGTTTACCCCTCTGGGTGTGCCTGGTTTACCCCTCTGGGTGTACCTGGTTTACCCCTCTGGGTGTGCCTGGTTTACCCCTCTGGGTGTGCCTGGTTTACCCCTCTGGGTGTGCCTGGTTTACCCCTCTGGGTGTGCCTGGTTTACCCCTCTGGGTGTGCCTGGTTTACCCCTCTGGGTGTGCCTGGTTTACCCCTCTGGGTGTGCCTGGTTTACCCCTCTGGGTGTACTTGGTGTACCCCTTTGGGTATACTTAATTTACCCCTCTGGATATACATGTATTGGCTAAAAGAAATTCAGAGTTCTAACTTCTTGGGCAGCTGTCGTTGTCATCTATACGTCTTTAAAAAAATCATTCAACAATCCTATAAACTGCGCTATAACTGTCATAGTTCTTTAGAAAAAAAATTCTTATTTATATAAATATATTTTTTTTGCTCAACGGAGTTTAACGAAGCAACACAAAAAGACTCTTTTCAACCGGACGCTTTACTGACAGACAATTACAAAAAAGAGACGTGTGTTGTTTGCCATAAAGCTTTTTTTTCCATGTAGTCATATATTTCCTGGTCTCGGGAGCAGCTCCTGGATGTGATGTTGGGGAGAGTTAGGGAGCGCTGTTAGCTATAACAGTGACATGATGGGAGCGAGAACTTGTAGGGTAATGGAGTGTGTTATGGCGTTGCTTTTGCTAACACCGTAGTGTTATACTATTATATATATATATATATATATATATATATATATATATATATATATATATATATATATATATATATATATATATATATATATATGCAAAACAACCACTCTGAAAGAATAGAGAAATTCCAAGCGCTGTTTACTGTGATCTTATTGCATATATATATATATATATAGAAGCCTAAAAACATGCTTACAATATCATTTATTATGTGCGTAATAGCTGTAGACTTAAAAAACGATGCAAAAGCAAAAATAGTAAATAAAAAAATGAAAACTGCCGAAAACCATCTTAAGAGCAGACAAACACTGAAAATAATACACATGAATATCATTGAAAAGCGCCGTATTAACGAAGCGCTCTAAATCGAGCGCTACATTTAATGAAAGGTAATCCTGTGCAAATAATTATCAAAGAACGGGATGAAAATAAATATTTTAGGTCTCCTGGATAGCTAGTACAGTCACTATTGTCTACTAAATACTGTTGGTGTGAGGGGATGAACTGCTCTCCGATACATCTTTATTAAAATTCCTATATTCTCCTGTGTGGGATAGATCATCCTGAAAGATAGTAATGCCCAAGGGGTAGTAACTCCAGCTGTGCCTGAAGGAAACTTTTAGAAGTTACCGTGGGTGGTGGACCTTTAATGGAATGCTTGGCGATATCCTCATTATCCTACTGCAGTCTCCCAGCTCAGGCTGGCACACTTTAATACTACATGACTCCTCTTACGTGATGGATTATGAGAGGGGAACATAGGTAGTTTGTTTTTTTCACTGTAACTATCATATAGAATAAGGAAGAAGCATAATTCTAATATATTACGTTTTGCGTTTTACGTTTTTGTGGGACGGATTGTAAAGGACCTGCCTAGTATGGGCTAACAGGCCTGCTGCAGTGATCCTCCTTTCTTATGTTATGTTCTTACAAAAACGCCATCTTCACCCCTTTCCCTCACCGTCTTAGCATATAAGATCTTCACCCATCTCCACCACCACCTTTAACCCCCCTTTCCCTTTCCAGACCATCGCAGCATTCTCCACCACTACCTTCCACCCAACCCCCACAACTACCTTCCACCCAACCCCTACCAACTACTATACCAATACCTTCCTCCCAATACCACCACCATTACCTAACCCCCCACCTACCACCACCATCTTAGCAGCTTGCTCTACCACCATCTTAGCAGCCTCCCTCTTCCCCCAGATCCACACAAAAGGTGTTGGCAAGCAGCTCTCCTCCAAGAAGCTGGCTGGCCTGTCGCCTTCAGACCTGAACGAGACGCTTAATTCACGAATTCTTTGTGTATTGCCGGCCGGGGAAGAGCACATTAAGGCCTTAATGGGATCCCGGCCTTCTTTCTACGCTTCCATCACGCCATTGAAGTTATTTTCTTGTGTCTAGGGAATCAGGCTCGGCCCAATCTACTTTTATGAGTATTACATTTCCTACTTAAATTGACAAGAGCCTTAATGAGTGTTAGGCTCCGACCACCAGTCTGACTACTTAGCCGTCAGTGAGGAGGCTTGGTATGAGATCGGGCAGCGGGGGCAATGATCCAGGAAAAACATCACCATGTGTACAAGTATGGGACGTGTGGTGCCGTGGCTGTCTCGATACGACGACCGTGCCTGTACAACTCTTTAAATACCCAACAATAAACACATACCTCATAGGAAACTTGAACTAGAGTCACTGTCCAAACTAATAATAATAATAATAATAATAATAATAATAATAATAATAATAATAATAATAAGTTCTTCACCTGTATAAATTACTGAATTTAAAAAGAAAAACGAAATCACCCGGCCTCGGTGGGATACGACCAGTTTGTTGAAAATATAATAATAATAATAACAATAATAATAATAATAACAATAATAATAATAATAATAATAACAATAATAATAATAATAATAATAATAATACTAATAATAAACAAAAAAGTAATAATGATAGGGGAGAATAGGGTTCACACACAAAAATGGGTGAGAAAGAGGAGAGGTCAGTGACTCACCTCTCAAACATTCAGTCAGCCAGTGTTGCTATCCCCAATATGCAGTTTCTCTCAGTCTATAAAACCAATGTTCAGCCCACACCTACTTTTACTGCAAATCATTCCGCATATTAAAACTCGCATGACGTATCGATACCTCTTTTATCCATCCCGTTCCACCCTCGCTTAATCTGGCCCCTGTTACGCCCGCGTTTTATCCGGCCCCTGTTGCATCTGCAATGACTGCTGGTGAGAGGGAACAGCATCTGCAGACGCGGCGGTAAGACGGGTTTAGCGTATTAGTGGTGATTATTTTCACCCTTAGCGTGACGAAAGGGAAGGAATGGAGGGATGACTGACGAAAACACATACACAGTTCTATTTTTAAAAGGCTTTACGACGCATTTTAGTGGGGAGGTTAAGAGGACAAAAATCATATGTAAATGGGGAATAGAATACCCACAAATGGGGGGTAAAACATCAACTAATGGGGAGTATAATACCAAATTATCATCATATGTTTCGCAAGTGTGGCTTGTTCGTGAGGTTCTTCACTAATGCAACGTTTCAGTTATGAGCGAAACGTTTGACCAATATAGAACTTAATTGTGTTACTTGTGTATTTTACACCAGGACACATCTCGCCCCTGTCAGATACAGTGCGCTTCAGATGACAGCGAAGATAAAGAATACTTTCCAGAACAAACTTTTATTGGAAGAACGTTTCGCTGTGTAGAGCTTCACGTTACTGACGTGATAAACATCAACACAGAGCGAAACGTCGCCGCAATAAACGTTAGTTTCACAAAGAGATCATTCTTGGCATTATGTCTCTTGGAAAAACGTATACAAATGCAGAATACAATACTTTATTGGCAACGTTTCGCTCATACACAGTGGGCATTATAAAATCACCTGTGACTTTATAGAGCTCACTGTGGTCTCCTGCTTAGGTCCTTCCCCCAGGATGCGACCTACAACAGTCGACTAACATCAAGGTACCTGTTTAACTGATAGGTGATCATAGACAGCAGGTGCCGTAAGGAAACACGTCGTAATGTTTCCACCTGTACCGGGGATCGACCCCTGGACCTCAGTGTGTGAGGCGAGTGCGCTAACAATCGAGCTACTGGACACCATTTTACTTCATCTTGCTGCTTGCCTCCAGCTCCTGGGCCTCTACTCTTGCTACATCATCCAGTCTCCTTTCGCGAAGACGTTAGTCTTTAATGACTAAAAGCGAGCTGGTTATGCAATGTTTTCCTTTGATGATGCCGGGGGACTGCCAATAAAACTTCTCTCCCAGTTTGTATGCAAATTAGACTGCAATGATTAATTACCATGACGTGTAAATTTATAGTTCAAGTAACTAAGTCGCCTTTTGGACTTTAGTGGCCTTTATGGCCAACCTAAGAGCGAATGAAGTAAAAGGCTGTCATAGAAGAGCTGGTGGAAACCAAAGATAGAACCACTGCTACATAGTTCACTGAATGGTAGCGTAATAACACGAGTAGTAAGGTAGTAACAGTGTGAAGATTGTGGCTCACGTCTGCCATCCAGTTACATTCAGACAGGTCCCAGGTCGGGCTGCCAGGGTCGGAAAACTCTCAAAACTGGTCAGAGGCAGATCACAAGGTGGGCGGAAGGCACAGCACCATGGGTATGTAGAGAAAAAGTCTTTATCTGGACAAGGCTTTGGTATGTTGAGCTTTTTCGAGACGAGGCTATATCCACTGAGTGTATCTCAGTGTATATACACTGAGAATTTACCTTTATCGTCATATTAGGTATTAAAGTATCCTTGATTGGTGATGTACAGGTGACCTGTAGCATTAATAACCTGCGTGTAGTTAATAGGCTTGAAAACCAAAAAAAAACTCTTAACTAATTGGAGCTAAGAAAAAAGTATATGTAGGTGAGAAGTCAGGGAATATGAAAACACGTACTGGAGAACAAAATACACTTTCGCTCTCAATAATGTGAACGTATATGTGAATCGGTGCAACTTAAATAATTACCACAAAGTGGCGATTATCAAACAGGATCTGCCTAGCTCTAATTTTAATAACATACAAAAACAGCGGCAACTCTTTTACAAACGTCTGTCTGACCTCCTAAGATGTCCAAGCTTCCTCCTCACTAGCTTCCTCTCACGGAAACATCGCTTTCCTTCGACGGCAGCATCGTGAAGTTGACAATTCACAGGTAATAAAAAGAAAACTCCAGCTCTGAAAGGAAATCTTTGATGCTGCCGTAGCTACTGAATCTATGGCCCACAACCTTCAGATATAGGGGACTGGGGTTCAGTCCTCTTCCTTAGTCCAATTCTTCCTAGCAGAAACCTCCCCCCGGCCCAATAACCCCAATCTAATCCTCCTCCAGTAAAATCATGTCCCTAATCGAATCCTTTTTCCGATTCAATCCTACACCCCAGGGCCAATCACGGACACACATGTCAGTAACACTACTTCCTTACATCTATCCTACAGCTGCCGACTTCCCGTCAAAGTTGAGTGTAACACAAACCATCAGAGGAATTTTTAGCCTCGTACTTGGAGGGTCCCACGAGGGAATCTAATTCCTTAATGCAGCAGTGCAGGGCGGTGCCAGGCCTTTTGTTATCTTCTGCAGGGAAAAATGGATGGAAGGGCGTATATCTCATTGTATGAAGATGGAAGTAGCAGCAGCAAGGGAAAAGAAGGAAGGGAAGGAGTGAGAGGTAAATAGAGATGTAAAAGAAGAGAGCAGTAAAGGCAGAGTTAAATGAATGACAAATATACAAGGACAGGATAGAAAAAGACAAAGGGGAGAGAGAATGAAGTAAAGGCAGGAGACAGAAAGAGGAACTTCTGAATGAGAAAAAAATTAAAGACAGGAGCGAGAGAGAATTAGTCATGGATTACGAAAAACCTGGTAAGAATAGGGACGAGGAGAGATGGGGGGAAAAAGTGAAAAAGACGAGGGTGGAAAGTGATGACAACAATGCTACGACAAAGGTAAAAGTGGAAAGAAAGAGCAGGAGACGCGACAAAGCAGTGTGAGGAATAGGTGTGAACAGACCGAGAGAAAGTTATGACAAGAGCGTAGTGTAAGGAAGCACACGGGGAACCACAGCCGGGTCCACACACTGCTTCCTGGTTGCAGTTCATTGGTTGAACCCTATCGAGTTAGGGTGTAAAAACAAAACAGTATCTCATGTTTATAATTATAACCATAATTTTTAAAGGGGATGGAACCTGTAAAGTAGTGGAAGGCCTCGATCAGATGACCGAAAGCTCCAGCTGCGGGTCATCATATGACAGACGTCAAGACACACTTGTCCTGTTTCCTGACAAACCTTACCTAACCTAGAAACAGAAGCCTACAGCAACACCAGAGGATTATAAACCTTGACTGAAGAAGAATGAGTGCATCAGTGCTAGAATACATGGGTCATGCACTTCCCTGAGGCGAGGGAGAAGGATATTGGTCGTCATCACCAGTTGTCGGCCATAGCAGTCGCTTAGTTAATAGATCAGCGAGTGTGCAGGCCACAGCCAGGGGTAGAACAGCAGCCGACACCAGCGGACACCAAGTTTACTTACTCTTAGTATATCTCCTGTAATTACAAGGAAATAAGTAATTTTGTGTGACTTTTTTTTTTGGGGGGGGGGAGGGGGGCTATCCTATCTACATATATGCTGCTATGTATGATAATTTATGTAACTATGTGTACCTGTACCTCAATAAACTTACTCCCTGTGCAACAACAGTGAGATATATATAGTGTGAAAATAGTGATGCTCGCGAACCGTCATAATACTTAGTGGTATAGTGACAATCAGTGATGTGGGATTTGAACTATTTTAAATAGTGACACTGTCATGTGACGCCGTAGCCGTGATGTGCTGTGTGGGCTTGCAACATAAAGATGGACACTGTTACGTGAAGCTGTGGCAGTGGTAATCAGTGCTACACTGACAATGGAGCGTTTCAGAGTTACCAGGACAGTGAAGTGTTCCACTGTTAATATGACAGTGAAGTGTTGCACGAGACTACAACACTGCTGATCAGTTGTGGCACATACGTCGGATTTCGTGCAGCTGGCACCAACAGCATGTTCGATCAGGCCGGCAGCTACAATTGTGCTCAGAACCTACAGTTAAGTTCCAGGAAACTACAGGTATGAGTGCCCATACCTGTAGTTTCTGGGCACTGTACTATCCAAGCAGGACCATACTCTTAAAATCAGTACATCACTTCCACTGTTAAGACAGTCAAAGGGTGACTGTTTAACTTGCTTAAACAGTGAGTCTACTGAGCCCGGTGGACTCCAGGTTTCTTCACATTTCGTTTATTGGCATTATGAACAATAAATGATAAAGGACAGCCTAGCCTAACAACCGAGCCTAAATCAATAAATTCTTAAATTTGCTGCAATTCTTATGTGAGGATAGGTTGACTCTGGTAATGAGGAAGGGATGGGGGGGGGGGTACTGGGGTTGACAGGGGATGGAGGGACTGGGGTTGACAGGGGACGGAGGGACTGGGGTTGACAGGGGACGGAGGGACTGGGGTTGACAGCAAGGGGTGTGGACACATTACCGGCGGAAATTAATGAAGATGCAGGCTATGGTAATGCACACAGATTGTTGCTGTTGCTGCTACTGTTACTGGTGCTGTTGTGCTGATGCTAGTAGTTCTGGTTCTGATGGTACTGCTACTAGCGTTTGCTGTTAGTGCTAATATAACTGATACTGTTTCTAATGCTGCTCATGTTCCTGCTGCTGCTGCTACAGCTGCTCATATTCCAGCTACAACTGCTCATGTTCCTGCTACTGCTCATGTTCCTTCTAGTACTGCTCATGTTCCTTCTAGTACTGCTCATCATGTTCCTGCTAGTACTGCTCATGTTCCTTCTAGTACTGCTCCTCACGTTCCTGCTAGTACTGCTCATGTTCCTGCTAGTACTGCGCATGTTCCTGCTAGTACTGCGCATGTTCCTGCTACTGCTGCTCATGTTCCTGCTAGTACTGCTACTGCTGCTGCTCATGTTCCTGCTAGTACTGCTTCTGCTGCTCATGTTCCTGCTAGTCCTGCTACTGCTGCTAATGTTCCTGCTAGTACTGCAGCTGCTAATGTTCCTGCTAGTACTGTTGCTGCTCATATTCCTGCTAGTACTGCTACTGCTGCTCATGTTCCTGCTAGTACTGCTGCTGATGTTCCTGCTAGTATTGCTGCTGCTGATATTCCTGCTAGTACTGCTACTGCTGCTCATGTTCCTGCTAGTACTGCTGCTGCTGCTCATGTTCCTGCTAGTACCGCTGCTGCTGATGTTCCTGCTAGTACTGCTACTGCTGCTCGTGTTCCTGCTAGTACTGCTACTGCTGCTCATGTTCCTGCTAGTACTGCTACTGCTGCTCATGTTCCTGCTAGTACTGCTACTGCTGCTCATGTTCCTGCTAGTACTGCTACTGCTGCTCATGCTCCTGCTAGTACTGCTACTGCTGCTCATGTTCCTGCTAGTACTGCTACTGCTGCTCATGTTCCTGCTAGTACTGCTACTGCTGCTGATGTTCCTGCTAGTACTGCTACTGCTGCTCATGCTCCTGCTAGTACTGCTACTGCTGCTCATGTTCCTGCTAGTACTGCTACTGCTGCTCATGTTCCTGCTAGTACTGCTACTGCTGCTCATGTTCCTGCTAGTACTGCTACTGCTGCTCATGTTCCTGCTAGTACTGCTACTGCTGCTCATGTTCCTGCTAGTACTGCTACTGCTGCTCATGTTCCTGCTAGTACTGCTACTGCTGCTCCTGTTCCTGCTAGTTCTGCTGTAACTGCTGCTCATGTTCCTGCTGCTGATGTTCCTGCTAGTACTGCTACTGCTGCTCCTGTTCCTGCTAGTACTGCTACTGCTGCTCATGTTCCTGCTAGTACTGCTACTGCTGCTCATGTTCCTGCTAGTACTGCAACTGCTGCTCATGTTCCTGCTAGTACTGCTACTGCTGCTCATGTTCCTGCTAGTACTGCTACTGCTGCTCATGTTCCTGCTAGTACTGCTACTGCTGCTCATGCTCATGCTCCTGCTAGTACCTTACTGCAACTGCTGCTCATGTTCCTGCTAGTACTGCTACTGCTGCTCACTGCTAATGTTCCTGCTAGTACTGCTACTGCTGCTCATGTTCCTGCTAGTCACTGCAACTGCTGCTCATGTTCCTGCTAGTACTGCTACTGCTGCTCATGCTCCTGCTAGTACTGCTACTGCTGCTCATGTTCCTGCTGCTACTGCTGCTCATGTTCCTGCTAGTACTGCAACTGCTGCTCATGTTCCTGCTAGTACTGCAACTGCTGCTCAGGTTCCTGCTAGTACTGCTACTGCTGCTCATGTTCCTGCTAGTACTGCTACTGCTGCTGCTACTGCTGCTCACTACTGCTACTGCTCATGTTCCTGCTATGTTCCTGCTAGCACTGCTGCTGCTCTGCCGCTCATGTTCCTGCTAGTACTGCTACTGCTGCTCATGTTCCTGCTAGCACTGCTACTGCTGCTCAGGTTCCTGCTCCTGCTAGTACTGCTCATGTTCCTGCTAGTACTGCTACTGCTGCTCATGTGCTAGTACTGCCTGCTAGTACTGCTAGTACTGCTGCTCATGTTCCTGCTAGTACTGCTACTGCTGCTCATGTTCCTGCTAGTACTGCTACTGCTGCTCATGTTCCTGCTAGTACTGCAACTGCTGCTCATGTTCCTGCTAGTTCTGCAACTGCTGCTCATGTTCCTGCTAGTACTGCTACTGCTGCTCATGTTCCTGCTAGTACTGCTGCTGCTGATGTTCCTGCTAGTACTGCTACTGCTGCTCAGGTTCCTGCTAGTACTGCTACTGCTGGACCAAGGACCAGCTCTTCAAAATAAATAATAAAATCACCCACATATTTCTCGCTGATTTATTTCGTCTCATTTAGACTGTTTTTCAAGTGCTTAATTATTTGTATTTACTTTTTTGAGCAGTTAACTTCTTCCTCCCGTTAATGTGTTTTTCCAGGAAATGTTTTTTTTTCCAGGGAATTTTTCCCATTTTTTTCCTCCAGGGATTATTTTTTAAGGGAATATTTTTTTCCCAGGAATGTTATTTTAAGGGGAATGTTTTTATTTTCACTTTCAAACCGTTATATATATACATATATATATATATATATATATATATATATATATATATATATATATATATATATATATATATATATATATATATACACACACACACACACATTCAAACGCTCCGGAGAGAATCTCGGCTTTTCCCTTATGTAACTTTAATCCTTCTCCGAGTATGAGGGTTTCCAGTCCAGTTCCAGACGTGCTACATATAAACATACAAACTATCGATAATTAAAATGATTGCTATTGTTTTCTTTGAAGTCTGAAATATTCTAGAGAAACATTCAGGGATCACTTGAAGACAAATAATGCTCGCTGACTGCCTCTCCATACTCAGGCATCTCTCAGAGATGGTAATTCCAGAGTAATGAAAACTCCAGCGCAGTTGGAACGAAACTATTTGAAGCTGAAGTGATTACTGAAGCCATACTGGAACCTTTGATGTCCTCCATCGTCCTGCTTGTCTTTCCTAGTTCAGGCTGATACTACTGGAGTCTCCCAGCTATGGCTGACACTGCTGCAGTCTCCCAACTGGGGGCTGACACTGCTGCAGTCTCCCAACTGGGGGCTGACACTGCTGCAGTCTTCCAACTGGGGGCTGACACTGCTGCAGTCTTCCAACTGGGGGCTGACACTGCTGCAGTCTCCCAACTGGGGGCTGACACTGCTGCAGTCTCCCAACTGGGGGCTGACACTGCTGCAGTCTCCCAACTGGGGGCTGACACTGCTGCAGTCTCCCAACTGGGGGCTGACACTGCTGCAGTCTCCCAACTGGGGGCTGACACTGCTGTAGTCTTCCAACTGGGGGCTGACACTGCTGCAGTCTCCCAACTGGGGGCTGACAATGCTGCAGTCTCCCAACTGGGGGCTGACACTGCTGCAGTTTCCCAACTGGGGGCTGACACTGCTGCAGTCTCCCAACTGGGGGCTGACACTGCTGCAGTCTCCCAACTGGGGATGACAGTACTGGAGTCTACCACCTCGGGCTGACACTACTGGAGTCTACCACCTCGGGCTGACACTACTGGAATCTACCACCTCAGGCTGACACTACTGGAGTCTACCACCTCGGGCTGACACTACTGGAGTCTACCACCTCCGGCTGACACTACTGGAGTCTACCACCTCGGGCTGACACTACTGGAGTCTACCACCTCGGGCTGACACTACTGGAGTCTACCACCTCGGGCTGACACTCCTGGAGTCTCCCACCTCGGGCTGACACTACTGGAGTCTACCACCTCGGGCTGACACTACTGGAGTCTACCACCTCGGGCTGACACTACTGGAGTCTACCACCTCGGGCTGACACTACTGGAGTCTACCACCTCGGGCTGACACTACTGGAGTCTACCACCTCAGGCTGACACTACTGGAGTCTACCACCTCAGGCTGACACTAGAGTCTACCACCTCAGGCTGACACTACTGGAGTCTACCACCTCAGGCTGACACTACTGGAGTCTACCACCTCAGGCTGACACTACTGGAGTCTACCACCTCAGACTGACACTACTGGAGTCTACCACCTCAGACTGACACTACTGGAGTCTACCACCTCGGGCTGACACTACTGGAGTCTACCACCTCGGGCTGACACTACTGGAGTCTACCACCTCGGGCTGACACTACTGGAGTCTACCACCTCGGGCTGACACTACTGGAGTCTACCACCTCGGGCTGACAATACTGGAGTCTACCACATCGGGCTGACACTACTGGAGTCTACCACATCGGGCTGACACTACTGGAGTCTACCACCTCAGGCTGGCACTACTGGAGTCTATCACCTCAGGCTGGCACTACTGGAGTCTATCACCTCAGGCTGACACTTCTGGAGTCTACCTCAGGCTGACACTTCTGGAGTCTACCACCTCGGGCTGACACTACTGGAGTCTACCACCTCGGGCTGACACTACTGGAGTCTACCACCTCGGGCTGACACTAATGGAGTCTACCACCTCGGGCTGACACTAATGGAGTCTACCACCTGACACTACTGGAGTCTACCACCTCGGGCTGACACTACTGGAGTCTACCACCTCCGGCTGACACTACTGGAGTCTACCACCTCGGGCTGACACTACTGGAGTCTACCACCTCGGGCTGACACTACTGGAGTCTACCACCTCGGGCTGACACTACTGGAGTCTACCACCTCGGGCTGACACTACTGGAGTCTACCACCTCGGGCTGACACTACTGGAGTCTACCACCTCGGGCTGACACTACTGGAGTCTACCACCTCGGGCTGACGCTACTGGAGTCTACCACCTCGGGCTGACACTACTGACACTACTGTAGACTACCACCTCGGGCTGACACTACTGGAGTCTACCACCTCGGGCTGACACTACTGGAGTCTACCACCTCGGGCTGACACTACTGGAGTCTACCACCTCGGGCTGACACTACTGGAGTCTACCACCTCGGGCTGACACTACTGGAGTCTACCACCTCGGGCTGACACTACTGGAGTCTACCACCTCGGGCTGACACTACTGGAGTCTACCACCTCGGGCTGACACTACTGGAGTCTACCACCTCGGGCTGACACTACTGGAGTCTACCACCTCGGGCTGACACTACTGGAGTCTACCACCTCGGGCTGACACTACTGGAGTCTACCACCTCGGGCTGACACTACTGGAGTCTACCACCTCGGGCTGACACTACTGGAGTCTACCACCTCGGGCTGACACTACTGGAGTCTACCACCTCGGGCTGACACTACTGGAGTCTACCACCTCGGGCTGACACTACTGGAGTCTACCACCTCGGGCTGACACTACTGGAGTCTACCACCTCGGGCTGACACTACTGGAGTCTACCACCTCGGGCTGACACTACTGGAGTCTACCACCTCGGGCTGACACTACTGGAGTCTACCACCTCGGGCTGACACTACTGGAGTCTACCACCTCGGGCTGACACTACTGGAGTCTACCACCTCGGGCTGACACTACTGGAGTCTACCACCTCGGGCTGACACTACTGGAGTCTACCACCTCGGGCTGACACTACTGGAGTCTACCACCTCGGGCTGACACTACTGGAGTCTACCACCTCGGGCTGACACTACTGGAGTCTACCACCTCGGGCTGACACTACTGGAGTCTACCACCTCGGGCTGACACTACTGGAGTCTACCACCTCGGGCTGACACTACTGGAGTCTACCACCTCGGGCTGACACTACTGGAGTCTACCACCTCGGGCTGACACTACTGGAGTCTACCACCTCGGGCTGACACTACTGGAGTCTACCACCTCGGGCTGACACTACTGGAGTCTACCACCTCGGGCTGACACTACTGGAGTCTACCACCTCGGGCTGACACTACTGGAGTCTACCACCTCGGGCTGACACTACTGGAGTCTACCACCTCGGGCTGACACTACTGGAGTCTACCACCTCGGGCTGACACTACTGGAGTCTACCACCTACCACCTCGGGCTGACACTACTGGAGTCTACCACCTCGGGCTGACACTACTGGAGTCTACCACCTCGGGCTGACACTACTGGAGTCTACCACCTCGGGCTGACACTACTGGAGTCTACCACCTCGGGCTGACACTACTGGAGTCTACCACCTCGGGCTGACACTACTGGAGTCTACCACCTCGGGCTGACACTACTGGAGTCTACCACCTCGGGCTGACACTACTGGAGTCTACCACCTCGGGCTGACACTACTGGAGTCTACCCCTCGGGCTGACACTACTGGAGTCTACCACCTCGGGCTGACACTAATGGAGTCTACCACCTCGGGCTGACACTACTGGAGTCTACCACCTCGGGCTGACACTACTGGAGTCTACCACCTCGGGCTGACACTACTGGAGTCTACCACCTCGGGCTGACACTACTGGAGTCTACCACCTCGGGCTGACACTACTGGAGTCTACCACCTCGGGCTGACATACCTATTATTAGAACTTGTGTTGTGAAGTGTAATATAACAAATATTTGTGTGTGTCAGAAGGCCGCCAGCAGCAACAGCCTGATTGACCAGGCAAGCACCAGACGAGCCTTTCCCATGGCCGGGCTCCGGGAGTAGAAAGACTCTCGGAACTCATCAAAGGTATATCAAAGGTACAAAATAAACTTTCCTTCCCATCACGTTACTGTTTGTAGACCCGGACAGCAGCACACTGCTGATGTATCCAATTTTAAATATAAATCATTAATACTATGATAACGCTGTAAAAAATGGCCGATGCTGGAAAAAAATGGTCCATGCTGGAAAAAATGGTCCATGCTGGTAAAAAAATGGTCCATGCTGGTAAAAAAATGGTCCATGCTGGTAAAAAAATGGTCCATGCTGGTAAAAAATGGTCCATGCTGGTAAAAAATGGTCCATGCTGGTAAAAAAAATGGCCGATGTTAAAAATATGGCCGATGCTGTTAAAAAATGGCCGATGCTGTTAAAAAATGGTCCACGCTGCAAGAAATGCTGTGAAAAATACTCCACACTGTAAAAAAATAAAAAAAATTCCACGCCGTAAAAACTCCAAGCTGTACCAAAAAAAACACCTGCTGTGCTCGACTGCTGTGTAAAACACCTGCTATTCAAAACCTGCTGTGTAAAAAACTGTACCAAACACCTGCTGTGTAAAACACTGTATAAAATACCTGCTACTACTGTGTAAAACACCTGCTACTGTACCAAACACTGCTGCTGTGTAAAACACTGCTGCTACTGTACCAACCACCTGCTGTGTACAACACCTGCTACTGTACCAAACACCTGCTGTGTAAAACACCTGCTACTGTACCAAACACCTGCTGTGTAAAACACCTGCTACTGTACCAAACACCTGCTGTGTAAAACACCTGCTACTGTACCAAACACCAGCTGTGTAAAACACCTGCTACTGTACCAAACACCTGCTGTGTAAAACACCTGCTACTGTACCAAACACCTGCTGTGTAAAACACCTGCAACTGCATAAAACATCTGCTACTGTGTACAACACCTACTGCTCTGTATATCACATTTTCCTTACCACAAAAAATATTACGTATTATATTACATATTACAGTGAGATGGAACTGACATAACTTTCATTAAACTATAACATTTTGGAGTATATTGCATGTCACACTTGTGTTACCAACGCTACGTGCCTGCTTGTGTTGGATGGGGTCGAGGCACAGCTCCTGGCCAAGCTTCTTCACATCCACAGACTTCGCTGATTACTGACTTTAAAAGCCTCGGTATATACACCTGAAGTCTGTGTGTCTATTTTCTGCCTTCTTTCTGAAATTTCGTGTGTGTGCGCGTGTGCGTGTGTGTGTGTGTGTGGTGTGTGTGTGTGTGTGGTGTGTGTGGTGTGTGTGTGTGTGTGTGTTTGTGTGTGTGTGTGTGTGGTGTGTGTGTGGTTTGTGTGTGGTTTGTGTGTGTGTGTGTGTGTGGTGTGTGTGTGGTGTGTGTGTGTGGTGTGTGTGTGGTGTGTGTGTGTGTGTGTGTGTGTGTGTGTGTGTGTGTGTGTGTGTGTGTGTGTGTGTGTGTGTACTCATCTAGTTGTACTCACTTTGTTGAGGTTGCAGGGGTCGAGTCCAAGCTCCTGGCCCCGCCTCTTCACTGGTCGCTACTAGGTCACTCCCCCTGAACCGTGAGCTTTATCATACCTCTGCTTAAAGCTATGTATGGATCCTGCATCCACTACATCGCTTCCCAAACTATTCCACTTCCTGACTACTCTGTGGCTGAAGAAATACTTCCTAACATCCCTGTGATTCATCTGTGTCTTCAACTTCCAACTGTGTCCCCTTGTTGCTGTGTCTCATCTCTGGAACATCCTGTCTTTGTTCACCTTGTCAATTCCTCTCAGGATTTTGTATGTCGTTATCATGTCCCCCCTATCTCTCCTGTCCTCCAATGTCGTCAGGTTGATTTCCCTTAACCTCTCCTCATAGGATATACCTCTTAGCTCTGGAACTAGTCTTGTTGCAAACCTTTGCCCTTTCTCTTGTTTCTTTACGTGCTTGGCTAGGTGTGGGTTCCAAACTGGTGCCGCATACTCCAATATGGGCCTAACGTACACGGTGTACAGGGTCCTGAACGATTCCTTATTAAGATGTCGAAATGCTGTGGGTCTTACACAGATGACAACAAGGAAATGAGTGAAATATTGAAATCCCAGTACGACTCTGTGTTTAGTGAACCACTAATCGGTCTGAGGATCGACGACCCCGAATGATTTATTCATGAATGAGCCTCAAAACTCCATAAATGTATGCCAGATTTCCGACATTGCCCTAACTCCGATAGATTTCGAAAAAGCCATTGATAACATGCCCATGCACTCAGCCCCGGGCCCAGACTCGTGGAACTCTGTTTTCATTAAGAACTGCAAGAAACCCCTCTCGCGTGCCCGAAGTACATTATGGAGGAGGAGCTTGGACATGGGTGAAATTCCACAGTCACTTAAAACGACGGATATAGCCCCACTCCATAAAGGTGGCAGCAAAGCATTAGCTAAGAACTATGGACCAATAGCTCTGACGTCCCACATCATAAAAATCTTTGAAAGAGTGCTAAGAAGCAGGTTTGTAAATCACCTGGATTCCCAAAATCTGTACAATCCAGAGCAACATGGGTTCAGGGCAGGTCGCTCCTGCCTCTCACAACTACTGAATCACTATGATATGGCCTTGGATGCACTGGAAGAAAATCAGAATGCAGATGTAATATACACAGACTTTGCAAAAGCATTTGACAAATGCGATCATGATGTAATAGCCCATAAAATACGTGCTAAAGGAATAACTGGGAAAGTGGGGAGATGGATCTTCAACTTCCTAACAAATCGAACACAAAGAGTAGTGGTCAACAGAGTTAAATCGGAGGCTGCCATAGTGAAGAGCTCTGTTCCACAAGGCACAGTACTCGCCCCAATCTTATTCCTCATCCTCATATCAGACATAGACAAGAGATATACATCACAGCACCGTATCATCCTTTGCGGATGATACTAGGATCTGCATGAGGCTGTCATCTGCTGAGGACGCGGTTAACCTCAAAGAAGATATAAACAAAGTTTTCCAGTGGGCAACGGTAAACAATATGATGTTCACTGAGGACAAATTCCATCTACTCCGTTATGGAAAACTGGAGGAGATAATAACTAGAACAGAGCATACTACAGACTCTGGCCATACAATAGAGTGGAAAAATAATGTAAGGGACCTGGGAGTAGTAATGTCTGAGGATCTCACTTTCAAGGATCACAACAGTGCCACGATCGCACGTGCAAAGAAAATGATAGGATGGATAATGAGAACGTTCAAAACGAGAGATGCCAAGCCAATGATGATCCTTTTCAAATCACTTTTTCTCTCTAGGCTGGAATACTGCTGTACATTAACATCTCCATTCAAAGCAGGTGAAATCGCAGATCTAGAGAGTGTACAGAGATCCTTTACTGCACGTATAAGTTCTGTCAAGCACCCTAACTACTGGGAACGCTTGGAAGCACTTGACTTGTACTCGTTGGAACGCAGGAGGGAGAGATATATCACAATCTACACTTGGAAAATCCTAGAAGGAATGGTCCCAAATCTGCACACAGAAATCACTCCCTACGAAAGTAAAAGACTGGGAAAGCGATGCAAAATGCCCCCAATAAAAAGTAGGGGCGCCACTGGTACACTAAGAGAAAACACCATAAGTGTCATGAGCCCAAGACTGTTCAACAGCCTCCCATCAAGCATTAGGGGAATTGCCAATAAACCCCTGGCTGCCTTCAAGAGAGAGTTGGACAGATACCTAAAGCCAGTGCCGGATCAGCAGGGCAGTGGCTCGTACGTTGGACTGCGTGCGGCCGGCAGTAACAGCCTAGTTAATCAGGCCCTGATCCATCGGGAGGCCTGGCCATGGACCGGGCCGCGGGGGCGTTGATCCCCGGAATAACCTCCAGGGAACCTCCAGGCGCCCATATGCTGCAGCAGTTATTTGGCTGATGTGCGCTTCAGGAGATGTGCCTAGTGTTATATTCACCCCAAGACCTTTTTCCTTGAGTGAGGTTTGTAGTTTCTGGTCCCCTAGACTCTACTCCGTCTGCGGTCTTCTTTGCCCATTCCCAATCTTCATGACTTTGCACTTGGTCTGGTTGAACTCCAGGAGCCAATTGCTGGACCAGGTCTGCAGCCTGCCCAGATCCTTTTGTAGTTCTGCCTAATCTTCGATCGAATGAATTCTTCTCATCAACTTCGGAGTCTATTCCTTCAGTCATGTCGTTCACAAATACCAGAAACAGCACTGGTCCTAGGACTGACCCCTATGGGACCCTGCTGGCCACAGGTGCCCATTCTGACACCTCGCCACGTGTGTGTGTGTGTGTGTGTGTGTGTGTGTGTGTGTGTGTGTGTGTGTGTGTGTATGTGTGTGAGTGTGTGTGTGGAAAATACTGTATATATTTTCCGGAAATACGGTAATTTATAGGTAAATAGATGCCCTATATTTTATTTTTAAAAGAAGTATGTTATCGAAAATGGGAAACTGAGCTGCGCCTGCGCAGAAGGACAGTCGCCATTTTGTTTGAATTGAATAACACGTTGTGAATAATGGGAAGAATTTTTCATGCTCTAGAGGTTAAAATTGGGCTGACACCTCTCAAATAAGAGGCAAAATTGTTGGATGTGCATTCCTGCATAATTTGAGAATCAGGCGACAGGACAGGACAACTCCAGGAACCTCAGATAAGCTGTCTAAATTATGTTTAATTCCTGGCCAGTAAATTCTTCTGTACATGACACATTAATCTCCAGTCAAATTGGTGAGTGTTATGATTAAGATATATACTCCTTCTGTTGTATTAATGTCCAGTCAAATTGGTGATATATATATATATATATATATATATATTATATATATATATATATATATATATATATATATAATCATTTATTATTTTTAATATACAGTCCACAAATTTATATATTTACCAGCATTCCTGGTGATGTATTTTTCATTTGTAATTAATAGGTCCAGAGCAACTTGTGGATATGACAGTGGTAGGTATCGAAGGGGGACATTTTTTGCGACCTAGGTGTCCCAAATTCCTACTTGTCTAACTGATAAATAATAATTATCTTTGTTCATTTACTGTTATGTATATAATGATACATTCAGATAAATGCAATTTTCCACATTTAATTTGCCCGTTGGTCCTTCTTGAACCGGAGGTAATTAGTGAAGTCATTAATTAGTTAATTACTTAATAATTATATGTGAAATGACAGAAGGAGGTGGATGTTAAGTTCACAAATTTACTTAATGTGTAGTGGATTATAATTATTACAATATTAATTTGGATAAGTCAAGTGTGGCTAAAGATTATATTAATGTGTATAAGTGTATGTGTATTGATAAGCCAAGTGTAGCTAATTATATTAATGTTATATTAATGTTTAATTATATTAATATTTGTGCAATATTAATTTGATAAGACAATTCTGGCCAAGATTTATATCAGTGTATGTGTAATTGATAAGCCAAGTGTAACTAATATTAAAGTGTATAATATTAATTTTGCTATGCCAAATTCTGGCAAGGATTTATTAATTTGTATAATATTAATTTTGATAAGCCAAGTCTGGCTAAAGGTTTGTTTGTATTAATGTACATTTAAAATTTATATAATTTTCTTACATGTAATTGCTAAGCTCAAGTAGCTAGGATTTATTCAAAGGTAAGTTGTATCAGTGTTGTAAGTTGTAATCAGTGTTATTAATAAAGTTGAATTTAATACATTGCATCATGGCTGAAAATGAGGAAATTAATATAGAAGACAAACATATGGAATATAGAGCAAAGAAAGCATCACTGCAAGCTAGAAAGGGTCATGTAACCAAGGCATATAATAAATGTTTGGAATTAATGAATCAAGAAACTGTGAATACTGATGATTTAAAATTGTATTTAGATGCTTTAGGGAATAGATATGATTCATACAAATTATATTACAACAAATATGAAGGAGATTTGTTAGTAAACTGTGTAGATGAGACTGAAGTAGATCTCATGATTAATCAGTATTATGAATTAGAGGAAAAGATTCTTTCTTGTAAAAGTCAGGCCTTGAATAAATTAAAATGTGTAAACCAGGCAGTTAATCAGTCTGCTCCAACAAATAATATGTCTTTGCCAAAACTCCCAGAACTATGTTTACCTGTATTTAATCCTGGAGAAAATTGGGAGGAATTTTGGTCAATTTTTAAAGCAGCTGTGCATGACAGGAGTGACCTAGCCTGTGTAACTAAATTATTTTACCTCAAAGGACAGGTAAGAGGAGATGCTCACATACTCATACAAGCCTTTCCCAATGTAGATGACTCTTACAAGGAAGCAGTTGACTTGTTGAAGGTCACTTATGGTAATATAGAACAAAGTAGGTTGGATCTAGTGAATATCATTGTTAATTTAAAATCTCCAGATCACACTTACAAAGGTTTACAGCAGTTTAGAGTTAAACTGGAGAGCACTCTCAAAACTTTAAGTAATAAATATAATCTGAAGGAATCAGACTGGTTATTGAGTGCCATGGTACAGAATAAATTAAGCTGTAAAACACTTGAATGGCTCTCGAACAAATATCACAAGGGTTATTTTGGTCTGGAGGAAATAAGATTAGGTCTACAAGAATTAATTGTGCAGTTGCAGACCAGCCAACTAACTCATTTTAAAGATGCAACACATAATAACTCTGAGGTATCTGTCAAGTTTCACAAACGGAAAAATTATCCCAAAAAAGAGTTGCATAGGTGCATACGAAGTAGCAGGAGTCAGAAATAATGATTCTCCACAAGGTAAGAAGAATAAGTACCCTCCTAAGGGTAGCCCAGTTAATAAGAAACCAGTCAAAGAAAAGAGAGATTGTCTTTTCTGCAAGGGTACTCATTTTTCTAAGAATTGCAATGCATACAATTCATGGAATGATAAAGTTGAAAGATTGGAGGAACTTGACAGATGTATCAGGTGTTTAGGTAATCACAATGTAAAGGATTGTTATGCCAAATTAAACTTCTGTTATCAATGTCACAAAGGAAGACACCATATAGTCATGTGTAAAGGTCTATATGATAATGTTGATAATAATGATAATGTTGACAATCCTGACACAACAGTAGCTAATGTAAAAATTGCTGCTAATGTTAATAATGATGGTTTTGCTGAAGTAGCCTTACCTGTGTTACAGGTAAAAATTGATGATAAAAGGCATAAATCAAAAAATGTAACTGCATTATTGGACCAGGGATCCCAGCGTACTTTCATAAAACGTAAATGTCTTGATGGTATGAAAGTACAGATGGGAGATCCCACAACTTTAAAATTATCTGGTTTTCTCTCGGATAAAAGGCTCAATTGTATGACACTGTTTATGTAACTGTCAGGTTGGGCAATGAGAAAAAACGTGTTAATGCAGTAATTGTAGATAGACTTCCAGAGAAAATATCTACAGTAGGGCTTAGTAAAGCTACAGAAAGACTTTCACATAATGTAAATTTAGCACCTTCTGGTGTAAGTGATGATTCTGTAGGCCCAATAAATATTTTGATAGGTAGTGACTATTATGCCTCCTTTGTAAAGGGTATGGTAAAGAAATGTGGTGTCACCCTTTTGAAGACTGCAGGAGGCCATGTAATGTATGGTAGGATTCCTCGTAATAATAATTCATGACTAGAGGAAACTACAAATACCATAACTGTGTGTCTTACTCATGAAGTCGTACCCCAGTATAATTCTTCCATAGAGGATGGTGTTGAGCCAGTGCATAAATTGTGGGAATTAGACAGCATTGGAATAAATGTAAATGAAGAAAGTCCAGACGATTCTTTTACTCAGGAGCAATACCTGAGAGATGTAAAATTTGAATCTGGACAATACTGGGTACGACTTCCGTGGAGACTGAACCATCCAGAATTGCCCACTAATTACAGAATGGCATATGGACAGTTAAAGGCTCAGCTCCGCGAACTGAGTAAGACACCAGAATTGTTAACTGCCTATAATGATATAATTGCTGAGCAGTTAATTAATAAATTTATAGAAGAGGTACCTCCTGAGCAAGCCAAAATTTATGGTCACTATTTGCCACATCACGGAGTGAAGAAGGATTCTAAGACCACTCCTTTGAGGATTGTGTTTAATTGTAGTGCCAGGAGTAACAAAAATGTACCTAGTTTAAATGACTGTTTGATGACAGGTCCGTCGTTGACGGAAAAATTAGGAGATATCTTATTAAATTTCAGAGTGAAGCATTATGCCTTTACGGCTGACATAAGTAAAGCTTTCCTAAGAGTGGGTTTACAAGAGGCTGACCGGGATTGTACCCGCTTCTTATGGCCTGAGAATCCTATTGACCCACTTAGCCCTCTGAAAACCTTTCGCTTTAGGAGCGTATTATTTGGTGCTACATCCAGTCCGTTCCTACTTCAAGCGACGATAAATGCACACCTTAAACGTATGGAAAGTCCATTGAGTAAAGTAATGAGCAAACAATTTTATGTGGACAATTTCCTGGGTGTGACGTCAACTGAAGAGGAACTGTTAATGACTTATGGAGAGGCTAATAAAATAATGCAAAGTGCAAATATGCCTCTGAGGGAATGGAATAGTAATTCGTCCAAATTAAAGGACAAAATAAGTAAAGATTACCCTGGAGATGAAGTGCCAAAATGTAGTAATGTATTGGGTTTAACTTGGGATACTGAGAGAGATTTGTTAATGTTAAAACCTAATAATTACAGTATGCCCA
>NC_091356.1:7101186-7151186 GCF_038502225.1 Cherax quadricarinatus | reverse complement strand
GGGGGTGTAGACAGCCTGTACTGTCTGCACAGACAGCCCATGCTGTTTGTCAGCTTAGTTCATATTTCGCGCCACTCAAGTGCTGCCATCTATAGGCCTTGCCACTTCAGTATGCCCAGACTTGCCTCGCCCTCACTCACACAGCGGCCTGGCATCAAGACACAAGGCCTCCCAGCTCTCTCTCGTGGGCATGGCCCTCCCGGGCCATGGGCACAAACACACAAGCCTGTGTAACCCACTACGACTTAACAATAAAGTAAGAAGCCTCCGAAGACGTATATCATTCACAACCCGCTACAGCCTACCAAAAAAAGACCGTTATAGGGGTGATGGTGGGGGTGATGGTGGGGGTGATGGTGGGGGTGACGGTGGGGGGGTGGGGGTGACGGTGGGGGTGACGTGTGGGTGGGTGGGGGTACGGTGGGGATGGTATGGGGTGATGGTGGTGGTGATGGTGGTGGTGATGGTGGGGGTGACGGTGTGGGTGATGGTGTGGGTGATGGTGTGGGTGATGGTGTGGGTGATGGTGTGGGTGATGGTGGGGGTGATGGTGGGGGTGATGGTGGGGGTGATGGTGGGGGTGATGGTTGGGTGATGGTGGGGGTGATGGTGGGGGTGATGGGGGGTGATTGTGGGGGTGATGGTGTGGGTGATGGTGGGGGTGATGGTGTGGGTGATGGTGTGGGTGATGGTGTGGGTGATGGTGGGGGTGATGGTGGGGGTGATGGTGGGGGTGATGGTGGGGGTGATGGTGTGGGTGATGGTGGGGGTGATGGTGGGGGTGATGGTGGGGGTGATGGTGTGGGTGATGGTGGGGGTGATGGTGTGGGTGATGGTGTGGGTGATGGTGTGGGTGGTGTGGGTGATGGTGTGGGTGATGGTGTGGGTGATGGTGGGGGTGATGGTGTCGGTGATGGTGTGGGTGATGGTGTGGGTGATGGTGTGGGTGATGGTGTGGGTGATGGTGGGGGTGATGGTGTGGGTGATGGTGTGGGTGGTGTGGGTGATGGTGTGGGTGATGGTGTGGGTGATGGCGTGGGTGATGGTGGGGGTGATGGTGTGGGTGATGGTGTGGGTGATGGTGTGGGTGATGGTGTGGGTGATGGTGTGGGTGATGGTGGGGGTGCTGGTGGGGCTGATCGGGTGGGTGATGGTGGGGGGTGATGGTGGGGGTGATGGTGTGGGTGATGGTGGGGGTGATGGTGTGGGTGATGGTGTGGGTGATGGTGTGGGTGATGGTGTGGGTGATGGTGTGGGTGATGGTGGGGGTGATGGTGTGGGTGATGGTGTGGGTGATGGTGTGGGTGGTGTGGGTGATGGTGTGGGTGATGGTGTGGGTGATGGTGTGGGTGATGGCGTGGGTGATGGTGGGGGTGATGGTGTGGGTGATGGTGGGGGTGATGGTGTGGGTGATGGTGTGGGTGATGGTGGGGGTGATGGTGTGGGTGATGGTGTGGGTGATGGTGGGGGTGACGGTGGTGTGGGTGATGGTGTGGGTGATGGTGTGGGTGATGGTGGGGGTGATGGTGTGGGTGATGGTGTGGGGGGTGATGGTGGGGGTGATGGTGTGGGTGATGGTGTGTGGGTGATGGTGTGGGTGATGGGGGGTGGGTGGGGGTGACGGTGGTGTGGGTGATGGTGTGGGTGGTGTGGGTGATGGTGTGGGTGATGGGATGGTGTGGGGGTGAAGGTGAACTGGTGATGTAGCTCTATGATTAGAAAGTGTGGAGAGAGAGAGAGAGAGAGAGAGAGAGAGAGAGAGAGAGAGAGAGAGAGAGAGAGAGAGAGAGAGAGAGAGAGAGAGAGAGAGAGAGAGAGAGAGAGAGGGAGAGAGAGAGAGAGAGAGCAAGACACGCACACCTCCACAACAACAATACCGCCGCTGTGATACACAAGACCAGACCAGGAAATAAAATTACCCACAAGAGAAAGCAAGAGAGAGAAACATTGCCAGCAACTCTGCACTTGCAAAACTTTTCTCTATCTCACCGTCTCAAGGTCTTTATAGGAAGAAATATACAACAAAATGCATAATACAAACACTTTAATACTTGCCCCACCATTATTATTATTATTATTGCTATTATTATTATTACTGTGAGGCAGTAAAGTTGCGCTGGTCAATCAGCGCGTGGAGGGATGAAGGTTCGATCCCCCATCCCCGTTTCTCGATCCTCCATGACCCATCAGGGTTTAGCTGGCGTATGAGTTAAATAAATCCCATCTCCCCTCAAAATAAAAAAAAATGCCTATTGATTTTTTCCCTTAATTTGCTGGATAGTATTTAAATTACTATATTGATTAGACTATGCTATATTTCAGATTACCACGAGAGAGAGAGAGAGAGAGAGAGAGAAATTCTGGGGCTGGACCAGTTTTAAAGTTTAATATATAAACTCGGGCAGTACCCTACTTAACATGAAGCAATCATCTTAAAGCAGAGGCCAGGCCAAACCTCACTGCTTGAGCCGCTGTGGGGTTCAGGAAGCAGGAGCCTGCCTTCCTGTCTGCCTGCCTTCCTGCCTGCCTGCTTCCTAGCGAATATGACGACAGAGGGAAGGAGAAAGTGGGTGGGGGAAAAAAAAGGGGAGATACAGGAGAAGAAATGGTGATGACGTAAAGCGATGAGGAAGGAATTGGACCAGGGGGGTTGATGAGAGTATTAAGTCTGGATACATTCACGGTGTGCTGCTACCCTATTGGATGGTTACACAGCAGGAACAAAAACTAGCTATGTTTCTCTGTTATATTCCATTACACAGGGTAGAGTTCCTGTGTAAAGTGACGAAGTCTCATATTTAGAGAGGACGTGGGAAGGTAGAGAACATACAATGAAGTTATTACGAACGTAGGTGTAATCTACTGGCCATACACCTGGCTCTAGCACGTCCCCGTAAGAACGAACAAGACAGCAGAGTATATACTTGTATTTCCTTCACTAAACAGTAATCAAGTATGTACAATATATATAGCATATGCAGAACAAGGTAAGTAAGAGAAACGGTGAGAACCGTAGCGACCAGACTTGGAGGGACTTCTTTCTGATTGTCTGGTTGAACCAAGGTACAACTATAACAATGGGGCCCCTACTCGTTATGCTTTAGCACCTGGTTCGCTGGTCGGGAAGCATGTCTATATGGATATGTGACATACGCCAAATAAAATGCAACATACTCTTAGCAAGCCACAGATGTTTGGAAAGATAAAGAGAGGATGTGCGGAAGATGCCTGAGAGATGGAAGAGGGACAAGAGAAGAGGGAGAGAAAGTAAACATTGGGAAGGAGTCGAATGAAGACACAGATGGACAGACACGGCTGCAGACAGTGAGGCGACAGTAACACCTGGATAACAAGTGGACAGACAAGCGTGGGGGATGAATTTTAATTTAAATAATAATAGTGGTAGTAATTACAGGCGAAAATGTATTTGACCCGTTTAAATTCCTAGTCAGAGATAAAGTTCATTTTTTGGGGGGGGGATAGGTTAGCACGTCTGGTTTCTTTAATTGGATGGGAGATAAAGGCTATCCCAGTATTAAGGATCTTATCAAAATTCCACGATAGTAAATTCGTATTCCCATTTCTCAAATTTATATGCTGACATAAAAGTTTTACTGCAAACTCCTACAGATATAAAATAGCTTTAAGCAGAATAGTGTAGGCAGTAGCTAATAGTTTGATACAGTGTAAGCAGTAACTAGTAACTTGAAGCAGAGTAGTGTAGGTAGCAGCTAGTAATTTGAAGCAGAGTAGTGTAGGTAGCAGCAACTTGAAGCAAAGTAGTATAGTTGTTGACAAGAGTCATCCAGGGAAGTACTGGCGACCTGCCATAAGTGTGTTAAAGGAAAACTTGTTATGTGGGTCGCACTCTGGAAGAATTCCTCATTTTGTCAACAATCGTTTAGCAGAGGAGTTGTAGAAGACTGTCGCCAAGGCTAAGGAAACGTTCATATTAAAATCACTCCTATTGTCTCCAGTCCTATAGTTCTCTGCATTCAACTGAAGGAGGCTGCTGCGCGAAAGAAACAATTAGACAATGAAGATACCTAACTGTTGCAGTCGAGCAAATTTAGATTTGGAAAGGATACAGGAAAGGGCCCTTGTTTGGAAGAGATGCGGATGAATGGAACAAACTCCCGAGTAGTGATTGAAGAGAGAATTTTGGATAGTTTTAAGAATAGGTTAAAGAGGTATATGAGTGGGTGTCGGTCGATGAAAGTTGGACCTGCCTAGGTATGAGCCATCAGGCCCTTGTATTCACGATTTCCGAGATCATAGTCCCTGTAGCCCAGTCTCAAACCACGCTTTCCAACTGGAAAACAAAATATTACAATAATAAGAATTATAAACACATGAGAAATAAAAAACACAGTGTATGCACAAGTTTGCAAAATGTATCTGTCAAGACTTACCTTGTTTACAAGACAGAAAAAAAGCATCTGCAATTTTACCAGAGTGAAAAACATTAGAGAGGTTCCAGTTCAAACTTACATTACAGGATGGTAGCTGCTCCCTGGATGGTTGTTATCTAACAACCAAATATCTATTACGAGGCTAAGGTGACAATTAGCTGTGCTATTTTAGACTAACAATACTCACGAAATCATAATAACACGATTGCAAACCACGGAACGAGTGAGTCGTACAACTCCAGGCCAGTGCGTAAGCCACTGGGCCAGCTAGTTACAATAAGATTCGTACAACTAGGTATATTTATATACTATATACCTAACTGTATAAATCTTGCTGTAGTCAGCTGGCTCAGTGGCTTATTCACTGGCCTGGAGTTTTACGGCTCACTCGCCAAGGGTCGAAACCCCACCCGTTCCATGGATTGTTTACATTCGTGCTAGTTTTAGACTAGCTATACGGCTGCAACACACGAATTAGGTCAAACATAACTCATAATACTTCGGCTTGAACAATTCACTAATATAATAATAATAATAATGGTATATAACAAACTGATTATTGAAACAAAAACAATACATCTACATAATAAGAGATTCAAAAGCAGGTGGACAGTGGCAAAGTCGACGAGTGAAAATGAAAACGCAGATAAATGAGAATTCTATTAATACAACGTTTCGCCCAAGGCTGGGTTTTGACAAGTATATAGGAATAAACAGATACACTTACAGGGAGGACGAGCAACAGGTCGTGCTATTCGTTCCCCTTATAATGTCCTGTATTTATTCCTGTAGCCTTGATAACCCTCAGCACTGTGCGAAACGTGGTAATTTATCTATTTCCAGAAGATACCCAGTGCTTCATGTGAGTCTTACTCATCCAATTTATATACAAGTAACACTTTGTGAAGAGGGAACGTTAAACGACGTTTCGATCCATCCTGGGGCCATTATTATGTATTTCACGACTTGATGCTCCTACGCACCGGAACATACTTTACCATGTCATTTTTAAAATATGAATTCTTAATTGCTCAGTTTTAACCCAACACGAACGCGTGAAAATTGGTTATTAAGACAATTAATCTATGGAAGAGAAGAGTTAGTTCTGTATATTTCGGCCTCGCACTAAGACCCTCTTCAGGTGATCTTCCGATTTTCTCTAGACTCCTTCGTGTTACATATTTAAGATAAGAGTTCGTTCGGATTTTTAACTCCGGAGGGTTAGCCACCCAGGATAACCCAAGAAAGTCAGTGCGTCATCGAGGACTGTGTCTTATTTCCATTGTGGTCCTCAATCTTGTCCCCCAGGATGCGACCCACACCAGTCGACTAACACCCAGGTACCTATTTGCTGCTAGGTGAACAGGACAACAGGTGTAAGGAAACACGTCGAAATGCTTCCACCCCACCGGGAATCGAACCCGGGCCCTCCGTGTGTGAAGTGAGAGCTTTAGCCACCAGTATGTATAAACACACATACTAATAGACACATACGAATTTGAATAAAAGATTGAATGTATACAGAATACATCTGAGTGTTAGATGTGAAATATATTTGAAAAGGTCCTCCTCTCGAATAAAAGTAAAAGACTCGGCAGGCGATGCAACAATGAAAAGCAGGGGTGTCACTAGCACGTTAAGAGACAATATAATAAGTGTCAGGGGCCCGAGACTGTTCAACTGCCTCCCAGCACACATAAGGGGGATTACCAATAGACTCCTGGCTGTCTTCAAGCAGGCACTGGACAAGCACCTAAAGTCGGTACCTGACCAGCCGGGCTGTGGCTCGTACGTTGGATTGCGTGCAGCCAGGAGCAACAGCCTGGTTGATCAGGCTCTGATCCACCAGGAGGCCTGGTCACAGACCGGGCCGCGGGGGCGTTGACCCCCGGAACTCTCTCCAGGTAAACTCCAGGTCCCCTCTCTAAACAAAATGTGAAATATATTTGAAAAGGTCCCCCTCTCACCTCTAAACAAAATAGCACATGGAAAAGTGCTTCCAGGAAATAAAAAAAAAGTGTATTAAAAGTGAACATAGAGGAACGTACAGAATGAGAAGGATTATTGAAGAGTTCTCAAACGAACGTATTGTCAGAGGAAAGATAATCTCCACTGAGGGATTATCAATACAGAACAGATATTAAAACATTCAATTTTGAGTAAATAATTCGGAAATACGACAAGTTGATGACTGCTCATCTTCCAGCGTCCTTCTCTGTTTTTTTGGGACTGATGAAGCCACTGGCGAAACGTTTCCAGAATAAAGATTCCCAAATGCTGCCCTATAACAGTGATATCAGACGGAAGGCAACAAGGAACAAAATGTTCACAGGAAGTTCACACACTTATGAAGAAAGAAAAATGAGAGAATCCTGAAGGCACAATGTTGATCAATGTTCAATGATTTACTAAACCACAGGAAAGCTGAGAAAGCAAATAGTTTTTTTTTAATAACACTGCCCACTCTACAAACACACATCTGACATACAAGTGTATATGAAAAGGAAACAGAAAACACGTCCACACAAGCAGCACCTGACGATTTATTAAGACTTGCACAATACCATTAACAAGAGCACTCGGTATTCCTTGATGAAAAAGATTTTATGCCATCCACCCACACCCACTTATATACCTTTTTTTTTTTATTGAGAGCATATCTTGTACAGATAGATATAACACATATATTTATAAAACTGTTTAACCTATTCTTGAAACTACCCAAAAGTTCTCTCTCTCGACTAGCAAGAGCACTCGGTATTCTTTGATGGAAAAGATTATATCTAGGTGTAATCCCAGAGGTCCCAAAAATTGCAGACAGTTCTCCTCTGCTCGGAGGAGGCTGCAGAACGCTGAAAAAAAAAACGGACTACCATCTCTTTGCAAAAAAAAATCTTGGAAAGGATGGAGACACACCAAATTAATAATTTGATAAATAGAAAGCATTACCTACACAACCCAAGTCAGAATGGATTTACTGCGGGAACTACATTATGACAAAATTGCAGAGGGTTCGAAAGAAAATTATAACGTAAATGTGGTCCACAAGGACTTCGCTAAGGTCTTTGACAAGTGCGATCATGGGATGATAGCCCATAAAATAAACTCAACAGGTATTAATGTAGTATAATATAGGAAAATGAATAGTCAAACAATCCAAAAAAACACTGGCCACAGCTTCTCCTGTGCGTGCTATACCAAGATAAGCATGAAAGTTACCTCGTTGCAAGATATCAAAAGAGACGTCCAGAGGCAATGGAAAACGGCATGTCAGTCAATGCTGACAAATTCCAGTTGCTCAGATATGGAAAGAATTAAGAAATCAAAAGGAACACTGGATATAAAACAAAGGAAGATCAACTCGTAAAAAGAAGTGAAAGACTTGGGTTCATTAATTAGTTGAAGCATCATTTGGAGAACATATGGAAAATTTTGCAAAGAAAAATATCAAAGTGGATAATAAGAAATATGTAAATGGTGACACTATACAAATCACTTTGTGCTCCATCGTTTAAAACAGTGTTCTGTAACAGTTCCGTTCACGTCCAGAAAGAGCTGAACTGGAAAAGTCGATGTTTTTACTGCTCACACAGAAAAAAAATAGAAAATTTAAACTACTGGGAACGTGTCAAAGTACGCGGACTGCACACACACACACACACACACACACACACACACACACACACACACACACACACACACACACACACACACACACACACACACACACACACACTGTAGCAAAAAAAAAAAAAAGAGATGCCACACACCATATACATGGAAGATACTTGAAGGACTGAACTCAAATCTACACACTACATAACGTGTTGGAGAGAAAAATACGCACAGTGAAAAGAAGGGATGCTATGGGTAAAATAAGAAAATACTGCCCATTATAATGGTCCAAGACTATTCAGCCTACTACCAGTAGACATCAAAAATATTGTCGGGAAAAAATGTAGGTGGTTTCAAGAGAAAACTGGATCACTATCTTCACCAAATGCTAGATCAATCAGACTGTGATGGCAACAGACTGGTTGAACATGTAATTAACATAGAAGCATGGCCAGAGGCAGGCTGCCGCGGTAGAAAACTCTCTCGAAATTGTCCACAGATATAAAAGTATATCAGGGCAAGAAACCAGGTGTGTGGACACACCACAGGGAGGCGGGGTGGGTCAGTTTAATTAAGGGATGAGAAGGCAGGTGTGACGAGGGAGGAATATGCCAGCCAAGACGAGGAAGGAAGTAAAAAGGAGAAAAATGAGGATAAAAAGAAGCATGAAGTTGAAGAGGGGGAGATGGAGACAGAAAAAATATTAGGAAAGAAGGCACAATATGACGGAAAGTAAATAGGATGGAGGATGCTTAAGATTACTATAGTTGACACATTAGGATAAAGGATACTTGCTAATAGGATGGTGGACGTGTATGGGGATAGATTAAGTCAGATGTGTTACATGTGTTACGTAGATCAAGTTCAGACTCGAATCATCACAAGAGAACAGAGGTGTCATATGACAAAAAGATCAGCAATCACGACCCCCCAAAAATAAAACATGCAAACCTGAAATGTGGAGACGATAAGTGAAAGTGTCGATGGGAGTGCAACTGCTCGCACAGTGCCAGCTACCATGAGTACCGGGTGACAAAAGATGCATACTGGAGACTAAGACTACTTTTGACAACGTTTCGTTCTGTGTAGAGCTCTGTACAGAGCGAAACATTGAATGAAAAAACACCGGAGTAGCCCCACTAGCCCATACTTACCAGGTCCTCCTTAAATCCAAACTCTTTCACTTAAATATTTGTTGAACCTATTCTTGAAGCTACCGTAGGCTTATGCTTCAATAAGCTTCAATTGTAAGCAGTACACTCTTTGGATACACGACTGGCAGCAATAATGAGGATCAGGATAACGACCCAAGTCAATATCAAGCAAATAAATCCTCAAATGAGCACACACACACTAGCCACGATCTCAGTGGTCAACATTCATTAATGACTTCACGAATTAGCAAAGTAGTGACAATGAACAACGCCACTACCAGCCATCAATACACTTCCATTACCCACTCCACAAGCTCATAAACAAATATACTAAATACGTATACCTAACGTCATACTAATACAAGGTGCAAGGTACGCGGTGTCAAATGTCTGGACAAACAGCTTGGAACAAATGAGACCACATGGAGCAAATAAAACAGGCTACAAACACTGATTATTTCAGCTTACACGCGAGGTTCTCAGGTTGTGTGTTTACAAAATTTTAGTCTTCACCGGATATCACAAAACCTTCAAAACGATACCTGCAGATGGCATCAAATATTTGTTAAACAGATAAAAATTGAAATTTACCTGCAAAACGATAAATGAAATATCCTTCTGAAGTTTTTGCTTATGTAAATCTTCTATAGACGTCTCTATCATGGGTAGTCACCACTAAGAAAAAAAGGAACTGTCGCTCTTCTTACCATGAAAACGTTGTGTGTGTGTGTGTGTGTGTGTGTGTGTGTGTGTGTGTGTGTGTGTGTGTGTGTGTGTGTGTGTGTGTGTGTGTGTTGTCTCCATTTCCAGAATATCCATCATATTTCCAACAATATCAGGGGAATTATAAATCTTTAAACCATCGTTCAGTGCTGATACTAAGACGTTCACAATCCTCAAACAAGGTGTCATACCCATGATAGAGATATGAAGAAAAGAGACGAAGCGGAATCAAAGTAGCAGAATCAACGTAGCAGAATCAAAGTAGCAGAATCAAAGTAGCAGAATCAACGTAGCAGAATCAACGTAGCAGAATCAAAGTAGCAGAATCAAAGTAGCAGAATCAACGTAGCAGAATCAACGTAGCAGAATCAACGTAGCAGAATCAACGTAGCAGAATCAACGTAGCAGAATCAACATAACAGAACCAACGTACCAGAATCAACGTAGCAGAATCAACGTAGCAGAATCAACGTAGCAGAATCAACGTAACAGAACCAACGTACCAGAATCAACGTACCAGAATCAACGTAACAGAATCAACATAACAGAATCAACGTAGCAGAATCAACGTAGCAGAATCAACGTTGTCTCAATACCTTCTGTAGTATGCTACTCAGATCCACGATAGAAATACTGAAAGGTGAAGGCAATGGCTGCCGACAGCGTGAGGAAAATGAACACGAATGCATTCACTGAGGAATCCTCTGCTGAGGAAGTTTCGATCCTATTTCAAGTGATCAAGGATACCTTTATTGAAAGTCTTCAATAAAGTTATCTCAAGTGAATGCATCCGTGTCCATTTACATTATTGTAAATATTATTACTTTAATACCGCGCGAAAAAAAATATTTAAAAAGGAGTCTCCCCCTCCAGCAAAGTTCTGCAATCCAAACCTTAAAGTTGCCCAGGTCAACAGTGTGGAACAGTGTGGCTCTAACACACTGTGGAACAGAGTGGAGAACTAACGGTGTGGCACACAGTGTAGAACAGTGTGGCACACAGTGTAGAACTAACAGTGTGGCACACAGTGTAGAACTAACACTGTGTGGAACAGTGTGACACTAACAGTGTGGAACCAACAATACACAAGCCAACAAAAGTGCCTAAAAAAAATATATTCTGTCTTTAAGTCAACCACAGCAGTGGCCTGCCGTCCTCCCATTAACATTTCTGTTCATCATCCTCAAACGTATTATTAATATACGGTATTGACAAAACAAAAACCTGAACTAGTATGGGTCACTGAGCGATGATTAGCAAAGGGTGATAATATTAAGAGCAAGTGTGGTGGTGTAGTTAGGAGAAAGTGAGCATGTGTGCAAAAATAGGAACTCACAGATAGTACAGTACATTCTCATTCATTTAGTCACTCATTCATTCATTCACTCTCACTCACTCACTCTCTCTCTCTCTCTTTCTCTCTCTCTCTCTCTCTCTCGCACACATACACATTTCTCACAAATATTAACCACCAGTAATCGTAACGAAATTTCAACTCCAATGGACAATCTTAAAAGAGAACTTTACGTACCTGAAGGAGTCTACCTGGAAGTCGTTCCGGGGGTCAACGCCCCCGCGGCCCAGTCCTTGACCAGGCCTCGCCGTGGATTAGGGCCTGATCAACCAGCTTGTTACTGCTGACTGCACGCAATCCAGCGTATGAACCACAGCCCGGCACAGACCACTAGGACGCATACACTCATCTCACACATAATGATGTTCAGAAAACATCAGTGAGAGAGAGAAGTGTCCTTCTGAATGAAAATAAACGTGGTTTTTGACAGACATCTCTGACACGTTACCCCAAAAGACCATTAGAAGTAACTGGATTTGCACGAAGCTGAGGTTGTGCCCTAGTTCAGTCTTTAAATCTTGAAGATTGTGTGTTGCCTCCAGCCTTTGAATCTTGAAGACTGTGTGTTGCGTCCGGCCTTTGAATCTTGAAGACTGTGTGTTGCGTCCGGCCTTTGAATCTTGAAGACTGTGTGTTGCGTCCGGCCTTTGAATCTTGAAGACTGTGTGTTGCGTCCGGCCTTTGAATCTTGAAGACTGTGTGTTGCGTCCGGCCTTTGAATCTTGAAGACTGTGTGTTGCGTCCGCCTTTGAATCTTGAAGACTGTGTGTTGCGTTCGGCCTTTGAATCTTGAAGACTGTGTGTTGCGTCCGGCCTTTGAATCTTGAAGACTGTGTGTTGCGTCCGGCCTTTGAATCTTGAAGACTGTGTTTTGCGTCTGGCCTTTGAATCTTGAAGACTGTGTGTTGCGTTCGGCCTTTGAATCTTGAAGACTGTGTGTTGCGTCCGGCCTTTGAATCTTGAAGACTGTGTGTTGCCTCCAGCCTTTGAATCTTGAAGACTGTGTGTTGCCTCCAGCCTTTGAATCTTGAAGACTGTGTGTTGCCTCCAGCCTTTGAACCTTGAAGACTGTGTGTTGCCTCCAGCCTTTGAATCTTGAAGACTGTGTGTTGCGTTCGGCCTTTGAATCTTGAAGACTGTGTGTTGCGTTCGGCCTTTGAATCTTGAAGACTGTGTGTTGCGTCCGGCCTTTGAATCTTGAAGACTGTGTGTTGCCTCCAGCCTTTGAACCTTGAAGACTGTGTGTTGCCTCCAGCCTTTGAATCTTGAAGACTGTGTGTTGCGTCCGGCCTTTGAATCTTGAAGACTGTGTGTTGCGTCCGGCCTTTGAATCTTGAATCTTATTGGCAAATATAAAAGACAGTACACCGACCTACATAATATGCCGAGGTATCTTACTAGTGAAAATAAGATAACTGAAATTCTTATTAAATATCCTAAATACCCTCGTTATGTGAATAAAGTGTTAAATGTATTTACTCGTAGGTATTTCTGCCGGCCTTAGCCTCTAGTGCCTCGGCCTACCAGAATTCACATGTTTTGAATTATTGTCCACAGATTGGATATGCTCTTGTGCTACCATCCACAGGATGGATATGCTCTTGTACTACCATCCACAGGATGGATATGCTCTTGTACTACCATCCACAGGATGGATATGCTCTTGTGCTACCATCCACAGGATGGATATGCTCTTGTGCTACCATCCACAGGATGGATATGCTCTTGTAAGTCCACGGATCGATAGGTAATGCATAAACTAGCCGCTTGGGCGGCAAACTAATGGGTTACCTATTTCTTACTTAATAATACTAATAATAATATCTTTATTTCTACAAGCACATGTACAAGGTATACAGGCCTAGCTGACATCATTGACATCCCACTCTATAGAAAGCGGCTTGTTATGTAGAGAATGTCGGGCAAACTAGGTCAGTTTTGTCCTAAGAAGCGACTCTCACCAGTCAAGTAACTCCCAGGTACCCATTTTACTGATGTGGAACATAGACAACCGGCGAAAGGAAACACGCCCGATGTTTCTACCCTTGCTGGGAATCGAACCCAAACCCTCGCCGTGTGAAGCAAGAGCTTCAGTCACCAGGCCACGGGGCACCGTGGCCTGGGCGCATCTGACGAAGCCACCAATAGAGAAATTCTAAGTCACAAACTGCAGAACAAGGACACGTTACGTTTCGCCCTCTACATACTTGAATGTGACGAAAATTCTACCTAGACTCCGACTCTAAAACTAACCTCACCCTCACGCAACAACCTACATCATTTCCCAGTGATGGATTCATTATCGATATTAAAAAAATGCCCTTAAAAGCTAATTTAAGGAAATTACAACACTCACTTTTATTCACAAATTACCCGCACTTAGAGAAAACTTATGACGACGTTTCGGTTCGTCCTTGACCGAAACGTCATGAGCGAGAAACAAGCAGAGAAGGCCAGAAGATGAGAGGAGATGATGGGTAGGTAGTAGTAGTAATGGTAGATTTCTATAATTATTAATTAAACCAATAATATTGAAGTTTATTTACAATAAATATGGCTTAACCTGGGACCAGGTGGCGGGGGTGATGACATTACCTGGAATCAACAACAGGTACGCCTTTACCTATTTAGGTAAACCCTAACAAAAGTCAAAACCTTTAGATATCTACAATTATAGATCTTACAATCGTGACGAGCTACAAGCAGCTACACAATGATGTCTCACCAGCGTTCTGGACATCTGTAGATTTGTTGATGCCCTTCCTGGACATTTGTAGATTTGTTGATGCGTTTCCTGGACATTTGTAGATTTGTTGATGCGTTTCCTGGACATTTGTAGATTTGTTGATGCGTTTCCTGGACATTTGTAGATTTGTTGATGCGCTTCCTGGACATTTGTAGATTTGTTGATGCTCTTCCTGGACATTTGTAGATTTGTTGATGCGCTTCCTGCCAACCAGGATGCTGGAGTCTCGCAATAAATTAGCTTCTTTGTCGAAATAAAAACTTAAGCGAGACACAAGGAGGAAGAGGAGGATAATAGAGTGAACTGAAGATGATGGAAATACGGAATACCAGGACAGTAAACATGATGAAGTCTCCTTTAGCTGGGTTGCTAAACAGAGGAAGAGGACAAAAAGTGAGACTTACTTTGGAATACGCAGCACCAGCCTGAAACCCCACTTAACAAGGCATGTTGTATAACCTGTAAACGTGAAAACGTTTAAAGCTTCCCAATGAGACTAGTCCCAGAGTTGAGTGGTGTGAACCAGGATATATTGGGGAGACATTATTATGGCATACAAGATACTATGATGAATAGATGGAGGCGAAACATAGACGGGGAAAAAAAAGACATTAGGAACTAGTTTTTCAGCCGCAAGGTGGTAGGGAAGTGGAAAAACGGAACACTACAGAACCCCTACTGTGGCTCGTACGTTGGATTGCGTACAGCCAGCAGTAACAGCCTGATTGATCAGGCCCTGATCCACCATGAGGCTTGGTCATAGGGGGCGCTGACCCTCGAAACTCTCTCCAGTTAAACTCCAGGTAATACACAAGAATCGCGGACAAGCGACACAGGATGCAAAACAATCACAGGGGAAGTTGAATAATAGCTCTAGGCCTTTCGTGCTGCAGTCAATACATCAGGAGCCTGCAAACCTGCAGAAATGAATAAGTAATCTCAGCAAATTCGTTCCGAGGGACGCCTTGCTAAGTCTTAGCAAGGCGTCCCTCGGAACGAATTTGCTGAGATTACTTACTCATTTCTGCAACTTTGCAAGCTCCTGATGTGTTGATTGCAACACGAAAGGCCTAGAGGTATTATTCAGCTACCCCTGTGGTTGTTTTGCACTACACTACACACACACACACACACACACACACACACACACACACACACACACACACACACACACACACACACACAAACACACGTACGTAAGTACGTACGTTATTTCAGACCTCATAATGCAGGGTGGTGATGAAAGGTGCAGAGATCCATGAACTCTTTCTCTGGCTGTGACAGGTAATGTGCAACACCCTCATGTAATAAGGTGGAGGACAATACAGAGAAGCAGCAGGGAGGAAGAGCCAGCAGAAAGATGAGAGAGAAGGTTAAGAGACACACGGAGAAATGTGGAACTGGAGGAGGCGGATGATGCGAAGACAAGACGGCGGAAGAAGGGGAAATGTAAGAGGAAGAAGCGGGGGGGGGGGGGGGGGGGAAGCGGTACAGTACGTGGAATAGGCGGGAGGAGGAAAGGGAAAGCAAAAAATTGGAAACAGAACGAGGAGGAAAGATGATGAGAAACAGAATTCACTGGGAGTAGGAAAAATGAGGATGCGAAGGGACAAGAAGGATGGGAAGACGAGGAAAATGATGTGAATGACAAGATTTTAAATTAAAAAAGAAGACATTGATGATTAAATAGTTAATGATGACTGATGATGGATAAATGAAGGATGAAGATGATGAATGATGGAGGATGAATAAATGAATGAATGACGATGGCGACAATGAAGAATGATGACTTACCGTTCACTCCTTGAAGGTGCTCACTACTCATTCGTTACATCGTTCTAGTGTGTCTCAACAAATAAAAAAAATCATCCAGTGTGATGTTCAGTGCACACAATACTTTATTGTGATCTGTTTACACTATATTCTGTAAAAAAAAAAAAGTTCGTTATAACGTTTTTAATCCACTATCATTTCCTTTCATAAACAGATATCCTTAGGCTGAATCTTAAAAAGGGGAAAGTCATGTTTGGAAACAATTTTAACCCCTGATTAACCAATAAAGCAACAGAAGAGGGTACTTCCTGAGGACGAAATACTAGTGTTGGGTTATGGACAGTTTGAGGGAGGTTATGGCACCACAGTCTCGCACCAGCGCCTTAAAGTTATCACACTTTAACGTTTCCTGGTTTTTTCCTTGGATCTATGTTATGCCAGATCATTTTACCTCAGCGTTAATTTAACAGTTTATCATGTGCTAGTGTTGATTCTCATTAGACTTCACAATATATCAAAACCTAGTTTCGACTCACACTATTTTCACTGTATATCAAGTGCTAGTGTCGATTCACACTGCTATTTTTCACAATATATCAAGTGCTAGTGTCGGTTCACACTATTTTTCACAATTTATCAAGTCTTAGTGTCGATTTACATTACTATTTTTCACAATTTATCAAGTCCTAGTGTCGATTTATATTACTATTTTTCACAATTTATCAAGTCCTAGTGTCGATTTATATTACTATTTTTCACAATTTATCAAGTCCTAGTGTCGATTCACACTACTCTTTCACAATATATCAAGTGTTAGTGTCGGCTCTCCCTGCATCACACTAATCCCCAACTGTGAAGCAAATTATACACAGATATTACCTCAATAAATAAAAAAAAAATTAATTAAAGATTCACCCTACTATACTGGTTAAACATTCTCAAATGGTGATTTTTTTTTACACAATACTTCTCAGCCTCTATAAAATCATACTGGTTAATTAACCCACAACCAAATATTCAGATTTTTCAAAACATCAACCACATACTTTGGGATAAACTCACCCAAGCTGAGATCTTTCTTACCGCCATAAATAACGAGCAATTTCAATTTATATCTCCATGAAAATTTTTATTATACACCCTATGACACAAAGGTATATAAAAAATCCCATTATATTAAGGCTTCTCTATTATCTACATCAAAATTTAGTTACTTTACATCTCCACTATATAACAAACACTTCTGTACAAGTTCGTTCGTTTGCTATTAAATTATAAAGCATATAGCTTGGAATAATTAAATTTAAAATGCATCATTAGGAGATGAATTAAGTACATTGCTACACCTTGAGAGGAAGGGGGCAAAACTGTACCTCAGCCACTGTTAGTAAAGGTTTGGGACCTGAAGTGATGTTCCAGGAGCTAGAGCCTCCTTCATATCTTCCCTGATGGGGAGAAATATATTATACCATGCTAAATAATAACCCACATGGAGACAAACTCAAGAGGTTGACTAATCTATATATTTCGATTCCCTTCTGGGATCCTCTTCAGCAAATTTGTTAAAGAGGATCCCAGAAGAGGGTCGAAATATACAGATGAATCAACTTCCCGAGTTCTCTCTCCATGTGGATTATTAAGCACTGACAAGTGTTCATTACACTTTATTGATATTATGCCATATACCACGTCTCTCCAGCCTGACTCTTGGTAAGGTTAATAGTCTGATGGTCTAGCATGCATGAGACGGGTTACGTACGATACTGCTGAATTGTGGACGGAAAGCCTTCGCATTAAAAAGCCATAAACTGCATATTGTCTTATTATTATACTGATTTGTTATATTCTACCGGCACACACACACACACACACACACACACACACACACACACACACACACACACACACACACACACACACACACACACACACTCCTCGGTGCATTTTACACAGTGAAAAACTGCTTTCCCTTTGGTAATTAAAATAAAAAATTTTGCTAGCATTGGACCCTTCCAGGTGGTACCTTGATGTACATTACGTCGTACAGCTGCACGCCGTACAGACAGTTCTCTACTACTAAAAGGGTAGAATTAATACCTTAATTTTCAAAGGGGTGGACCGGTAAGCCAGCAAAAGGCTTCGGTCAGATGACCAAAAGCTCCAGCTACGGGTCATCATATGACAAAGACCCCCGTCATGAAATACTTGTCTTGTTTCTTGACTTACACCTAACCTAACTGAAAGAGTGAATCGAGAAGGGAAAGTTAGCGGCGAGGAATCAATCATACAGTTGACTACTGAAAAGACTCGTTGTAGAGCAAGTTTTTATTGGGACAACTTTTCACTTTGTGGAGCGAAATGTTGTTCCAATAAAATGTTTCGTAATGTTCTTCTCTTTACTATCATAGGCAGTACGATGTTTAGATCCTAGACTCACTGTGATACTGCTTGATAGTTTTCTGATCGCACTTCATGTACATGCTATGGGCGGTAGTCAAAAGATTAGAAGCACATAATGACCTTAGGAACTGCGTCCCAACAATGTTACCTAAGCAAATTTGTGCTCCAACACTGCATTAGCTAAGCACATTACAGAGGCAATGAATTATTTACACCTTTGTAGGGTGTACTCTCCTGTTGTTGTTGACGCCTTTGTCTCAAATTAAGTTTAGCGGAGCCTGTGTTTACATTCATTTCATAAGAACATAAGAAAAAAGGAACATTGCAACAGGCCTACTGACCCATGCGGAGCAGGCCCATGTCCCCCCCCCCCGATAAGACCAAGGAATCCCCCACCCCCCGGATTAGCCCAATGACCCACCCAGTCTGGTCACCTAAACTCAAGGATGGAGCACTGCACCAGACCCAGCAACACAAGCTAGTCAGGTCCAACTCACACCCACCCACACCCACTCATGTATTTCTCTAACCTATTTATAAAACTACACAGCGTTTTAGCCTCAATAACTGTACTCGGGAGTTTGTTCCACTCATCCACAACTCTATTACCAAACCAGTACTGTCCTATATCCTTCCCGAATCTGATTTTTTCCAACTTGAAACCATTGCTGCGAGTCCTGTCTTGGCTGGAAATTTTCAGCACGCTGTTTACATCCCCTTTATTTATTCCTGTTTTCCATTTTTACACCTCGATCATATCCCCCCTAATTTTACGCCTTTCGAGAGAGTGCAGATTCAGGACCCTCAGTCTATCCTCATAGGGAAGACTTCTGATACATGGGATCATCTTTGTCATCCTCCTCTGTACGTTTTCCAGAGCATTTATATCCATTCTGTAATACGGTGACCAGAACTGAGCAGCATAGTCTAAACGAGGCCTAACCAAGGGTATATAAAGTTGAAGAACAACCTGAGGACTTCTATTATTTATATTTCTAGATATGAAGCCAAGAATTCTGTTAGCTTTATTGCGAACACTAATGCACTGTTGTCTTGGTTTTAGATTACTGCTAACCAGAACTCCTAAATCCTTTTCGCAATCAGTAGTATTAAGATCTACATTATTTAGTTTATATATGGCATGGTTATTTAACTGTCCAACATTTAGAACTTTGCATTTGTCAATATTAAACTGCATCTGCCACTTCTCCGACCATTGCATCAGTCTATTCAAATCATCCTGGAGTGCTTTAGTGTCCTCATTAGAATTAATTGGACGGCCTATTTTGGTGTCATCAGCAAATTTGCTTATGTCGCTATTTATTCCCTCATCTATGTCGTTTATGTAAATTGTGAACAACAACGGGCCCAACACTGACCCCCTGAGGAACACCGCTTGTGACGTGCCCCCATTCTGATTTCTCCCCATTTATACAAACTCTCTGCTGTCTATTTTTCAGCCATGCCTCTACCCAGGAAAAAATTTCTCCTCCTATTCCGTGTGCCTTAAGTTTCCTCAATAGCCTCTGGTGTGGAACTCTATCGAAAGCCTTACTGAAGTCCATATACACAATATCATATTCATTACCATGATCTACCTCCTCAAACACCTTAGTGAAAAAAGTTAGTAAATTCGTAAGATAGGAACGCCCCTTTGTAAAACCGTGTTGAGATTTATTAATCAATCTGTGCCTGTCAAGATGGCTACGAACTGCTTCGGCAATTATTGATTCCATAAATTTTCCCACTATGGAAGTAAGGCTTATTGGTCTATAGTATGGTTGTAGTGAGGCTTAAGTGAGGGAGAAGACAGGTAGGTCTTGTTGCCCAGCTACGTGGCAAGTACCAAACACATCCTCTTAGGAGAAGCTGCAGCCTACTGCCGTGGCAATATAAACACAAATGCAGTATAATGTGATCCTTTATTGACTACGTTTCGCCCACACAGTGGGCTTTTTCAAGTCACAAACAGAACTACCTGGGGTGGAAGGAACGCGAGTATTTATAGTCCGGCTGAGGTCAGGTGAAGAATGCTGCATCTGATGATGTACCGAGTTGGGTTGTAGAGTCTAAAAACTTGGGTAGCTTGGAAAGGAGACTGGACAAGTTTGTGAGCAGACCTTCTACAGTGTTCTTATGTGGGATAGCGATGAAGAAGTTTCTTGGCAAGTGGTTCAGCTATGTTATAGAAGCCACTATTCTGGTTGAAGTTGTCGGATATAGAAATAAGTGATGATTCCAGGATTCTTCGGTATTGGGTGTTGTCTTCTGTGGCGATAAGTCTTGAGTTTCTGTAGTTTATCAAGTGGTTGTGTGAATTACGGTGTTGTACGCAGGCATTCCTTGTGTCGTCAGACCTGCTTGCGTATTGGTGTTCTGAAATACGTGTTTGGAGGTCCCTTGATGTTTCGCCCACGTATAACTTGTTGCAGTCATTACAAGGGATTATGTATACCCCTGCAGAGGATGGAGGCTTGTCCTGCCTACTACTGGTGATGTCCTTGATGGTCGTGGTTGTGGAGGTAGATACTTGGAATGATGTTTTGGCAAAGATGTTGGAAACATGTTTGGCAATGGAGTTGGTGGGAAGGACTATGTATCTCTTCTCGGCAGTGTCTTCTCTGGGTGTGTTGAAGATGTTTAGTGCTCGCCGTCTGCAGTCTCTGATGAAGTGACGAGGATAGTGGAGTTTGGAAAATACCTGTTCAATTATAGTGCATTCTTCCTCAAGGAACTCGTTGCTGCAGATTCTGAGTGCACGCAGGAAGAAGCCTATAATTACACCACGTTTGGTTTTGGTGTCGTGGTGAGAGTAGAAGTGGAGAAGATCGTTTTGGTTGGTGGGTTTTCGATAGACTTTAAAACGAAGTTCGTGGTCAGCTTTGCAGAGTAGAACATCAAGGAAAGGAAGAGTGTTGTCGACCTCTTCTTCAAGTGTGAACTGGATTGAAGGCTCGACCTGGTTGAGCTTGTCTTGGAGAGCTTGAACGTTGAAGCGTTTAGGAGTTATGAGGAGAATGTCGCCAATCGAGCCTTCAATCCAGTTCACACTTGAAGAAGAGGTCGACAACACTCTTCCTTTCCTTGATGTTCTACTCTGCAAAGCTGACCACGAACTTCGTTTTAAAGTCTATCGAAAACCCACCAACCAAAACGATCTTCTCCACTTCTACTCTCACCACGACACCAAAACCAAACGTGGTGTAATTATAGGCTTCTTCCTGCGTGCACTCAGAATCTGCAGCAACGAGTTCCTTGAGGAAGAATGCACTATAATTGAACAGGTATTTTCCAAACTCCACTATCCTCGTCACTTCATCAGAGACTGCAGACGGCGAGCACTAAACATCTTCAACACACCCAGAGAAGACACTGCCGAGAAGAGATACATAGTCCTTCCCACCAACTCCATTGCCAAACATGTTTCCAACATCTTTGCCAAAACATCATTCCAAGTATCTACCTCCACAACCACGACCATCAAGGACATCACCAGTAGTAGGCAGGACAAGCCTCCATCCTCTGCAGGGGTATACATAATCCCTTGTAATGACTGCAACAAGTTATACGTGGGCGAAACATCAAGGGACCTCCAAACACGTATTTCAGAACACCAATACGCAAGCAGGTCTGACGACACAAGGAATGCCTGCGTACAACACCGTAATTCACACAACCACTTGATAAACTACAGAAACTCAAGACTTATCGCCACAGAAGACAACACCCAATACCGAAGAATCCTGGAATCATCACTTATTTCTATATCCGACAACTTCAACCAGAATAGTGGCTTCTATAACATAGCTGAACCACTTGCCAAGAAACTTCTTCATCGCTATCCCACATAAGAACACTGTAGAAGGTCTGCTCACAAACTTGTCCAGTCTCCTTTCCAAGCTACCCAAGTTTTTAGACTCTACAACCCAACTCGGTACATCATCAGATGCAGCATTCTTCACCTGACCTCAGCCGGACTATAAATACTCGCGTTCCTTCCACCCCAGGTAGTTCTGTTTGTGACTTGAAAAAGCCCACTGTGTGGGCGAAACGTAGTCAATAAAGGATCACATTATACTGCATTTGTGTTTATATTGCCATTGTGTCGGTATTTTATACCATTTATTTCCAGCCTACTGCCGTACTGCCGACAATATTCATTCGTCTGAATGGTATACATTACCAACAAGTTGGGGAAGATGCCTGTGCAGTTCTCGGCAACTTTACTGATAATATCTAAAGTACTGCAATTCATCTCTGTATTCGACTAAATGAATCATTTTTCTTTCTGGGGGAGGGAGTGGGGAGATGATTACAAAAGTGCAAGTTTCTCATATTTATTAATACAACCTACTTGTAACTGTTGGATTCTGTTTGATTACTGGAAAATGCATCTTCTCGTTGGCTTTATGGGCACCTTACTGACAAAGAGAATGAAATGTGCTCGATTTTTAATAATTATTTTCTCTCAGTTTTTACACAGGAAGACACTAACAATATTCCAGTAATTAATTTTTATAGTGGGCTAGAAGAAGATAAATTATGTAACATCACAGTCACTAGTGAAATGGTTGTGAAGCAGATAGACTGAAGCAAAATAAGTCGCCGGGTCCTGATGAGGTTTTTTCAAGGGTTCTTAAGGAATGCAAAATGGAAGGAACTCTGTGAACCATTAACTAATATTTTTAATTTATCTCTTCAAACAGGTGTAGTGTCTGATATGTGGAAGATGGCTAATGTAATTCCTATTTTTAAAACAGGGGACAAGTCGTTACCGTCAAATTACCGCCCAATAAGCCTGACCTCAATTGTAGGCAAATTACTAGAGTCAATTATAGCTGAGATTATAAGAAGCCATCTCGATAAGCATAGCTTGATTAATGATACTCAGCATGGATTCACAAGAGGCCGATCTTGTCTAACTAATTTATTAACTTACTTCAGTAAAGCTTTTGAGGCTGTTGACCACGATAAAGAATTTGATATTATTTACTTAGATTTTAGTAAGGCTTTTGATAGAGTTCCGCACCATAGACTGTTAAAGAAAGTGGCAGCTCATGGCATTGGGGGAAAAGTGCTCTCGTGGATCGAGTCATGGCTCACTGACAGGAAGCAGAGTGTCCATAAATGGGGTTAAATCCGAGTGGGGATCTGTAACAAGTGGCGTTCCACAGGGATCAGTCTTGGGCCCGTTGTTGTTTATAATATATATCAATGATCTTGATGAGGGAATTACTAGTGATATGAGCAAATTCGCCGAGGACACAAAGATAGGTAGGATAATTGATTCAAACGTAGATGTTATGGAACTTCAGGAGGATTTAAACAAGCTCTATTCTTGGTCAGAAAAGTGGCAGATGCAGTTCAATGTAGATAAATGCAAGGTTCTGAAGCTTGGGAGTGCCCATAACCCTAGTACTTATAAGTTAAATGATGTAGAACTTAGCCATACAGATTGCGAAAAGGACTTATGAAGAAAGATTGAAGACTCTTAAGTTACATTCACTTGTTAGACGAAGAATGAGGGGAGACCTGATCGAAGTGTATAAGTGGAAGATAGGTATTAATAAAGGGGATATTAATAAGGTCTTGAGGATGTCTCTCCAAGAGAGAACCCGCAGTAATGGATTTAAATTAGATAAGTTTAGATTTAGAAAGGACATAGGAAAGCATTGGTTTGGAAATAGGGTAGTAGATGAGTGGAACAGTCTACCTAGTTGGGTTATTGAGGCTAGGACTTTGGGTAGTTTCAAATTTAGGTTGGATATGTACATGAGTGGGAGGGGTTGGATTTGAGTGGGACTTTCACATCAGAGCTTATTTCTTGAGTGGCATTGAAAATTGGGTTGGGCAAATGTTTTGTTAGTGGGATGAATTGTAAAGGACCTGCCTAGTATGGGCCAACAGGCCTCCTGCAGTGTTCCTCCTTTCTTATGTTCTTATGTTCTTTAAACGTTTCATCAATAATGACACTTATTATTGCACATGTGTCTTGCTCATTGACAACACTGAATGAAAGGCACACATTACAGAACGAGGTTTCACTGCACCAACACGTTTCGCTCTATTAGAGCGTCATCTAAGTCTTACTAACATATGTCAGTATATAACCCCACTGATAAACATTCTAACATAAACGGCATTATGAACATTTCCTAGAGAATACTTTTATCTACTTTAAGACACACAGCTTTAGGAACAGTGCGATCTGAAGTCTCAGGAGGACGAAAAGTCTTTCAGTAAAAATCCCATAAACCGAACACCGTGTCTTCAACAGCTCTTTATCGAGCCGCCACGACTTAAAGCTAAACCCACCCACCCACACTCACACACACCCACCCACACATACCCACACCCACCCACATATACCCACACCCACCTAACCACACACAAACCCATCCACATACATACACAAACACACATACCCCCCACACCCACACACACACATACCCACACACACACACATACCCACACACACACATACCCACACACACACACACATACCCACACACACACACACACACCCAGTCCCTTGAAAGCATTCGACAGTCCCTTGATAGCATTCGACAGTCACTTGATATTATTCGACAGTCACTTGATATCATTCGACAGTCACTTGATATCATTCGACAGTCACTTGATATCATTCGACAGTCACTTGATATCATTCGACAGTCACTTGATATCATTCGACAGTCACTTGTTATCATTCGACAGTCACTTGATATCATTCGACAGTCACTTGATATCATTCGACAGTCACTTAGTAATTCCCACGCATACACCTCCTGCATTTTTTCAAAATTCCATTTACTTTACACACAAGAATAATTAAAACCAGACAACGTCAGAAATACACATGAAATTAAGATTCAGGATCAGATTCAAATCACTGATTCAGACATAACAAATCAGCATCAATACTGATGACAAAAATACAAAACTTTTCAATTTTTTTTATTAGACTGTGAACCAAAATATTAGTTTAAAAAACGTATTTGCTTTCCGTATCCACAGTAATATATTCCGCATGAAAATAGCTTATTAGTATCGTGCCGATACTGCACAGTGGAGGTAATTAGCACTGCCTAATTGAGTAGAAGTGGTGGGATGAATTCTGATGGCCACGAGGAGAGTGTTTGTAATGTGTCCCAGTTCAGTGTCTTTTATTAAAAAAATGATCTTTTGTGCTCAATATTGTTGCTGTTGCTGTTGTTGTTGTTGTTGTTGTTGCTGCTGCTGCTGTTGTTGCTGTTGCTGCTGCTGCTGTTGCTGCTGTTGCTGCTGCTGCTGTTACTGTTGGTGCTGATGATTTGTCTGATGTTGCTTCTCCATTGCACTGTTATGGTATACTGTAATCCAGTAGGCAGCAATTGCTCCACACTATGATGGTACAAGCCAGTGTTGGGTGCAATGTTTACATACTGTCAGCAGCAGTAGCAGCAGTGTTGGGTTCAGTGATTATGTACTGGAGGCAGCAGTGTTGGGTCCAGTGTTTATACACTGCCAGCAGCAGCAGTGTTGGGTTCGGTGTTTATACACTGCCAGCAGCAGCAGTGTTGGGTTCAGTGTTTATACACTGCCAGCAGCAGTAGTGTTGGGTTCAGTGTTTATACACTGCCAGCAGCAGCAGTGTTGGGTTCGGTGTTTATACACTGCCAGCAGCAGCAGTGTTGGGTCCAGTGTTTATACACTGCCAGCAGCAGCAGTGTTGGGTTCAGTGTTTATACACTGCCAGCAGCAGCAGTGTTGGGTTCTATGTTAAACCTTGCCTCAGTCTCCCCTTCATTTTAAGAGTTTCCAAGGGGCACTAAAGTGGTAATCTCCGGAGACGGTCCGGGATACTTCCCTCCCTCCCTCCTTAGTTGCTTCCCAAGCTCCATCTCTCCTTCCTTCCTTATTCTCCTTCCTACCCTCTCTCCTTTCTTCATCCATTCCTTTCTTTATTCAGTCCAGCTTTCGTTTCTTCTCTCCTTTTCATACGTAGAGTTCTAGTCTTTCTTCCTTAAGAAAATTTATTTAGGCACAGGTACACATCAGTACAATTATCATAGTGTAAAATACATAGGATAACCCAAAACAAGTCAAACGAAGTGATTTAATTCTACTGGGATCCTTTTCTCTCTCATCTCCCCCCTCCTCTCTCACTCCTCCCAGGTCTCTCTTTCTACAAAGTCGGAAGGCGCTATCCCAGCTCCCGCATGCCTCTTTCAGGCAATATGGGGCATTAACCAGCTTTAAAATAGAAAAGGTTGCCAAACACGTGTGTGGGAATATGTTTTGAATAAGACTTGCCTACCATGGTCCAGCAGACTTACAGCAATGGTCATACATGGTGTTCTTCTGGGATACTCGTGCACTCACGACAAGCTAACCTCTTCTTCCTTCTAAGTTTCAAACTAGTTAAGCTATTTTAGGGTCGTCCTCTTACTAGAACTCTTGTAGTATATGGGAATTATTGGTGTGAAGTGTGTACATTATAGCGAAAAGCAATGTATTTATATTTATATGTTATGTGGAAGTATTGCGTTGCAGTATTCAATTTATTTTGTCAATGAAATGTGTTTTTCATCATGCATCCATTTGTTCATCCTGTGGAGGGCAGTGCAAGGACATATAATGTTGCAGAAGTGTTGACTACCATCCAACGAACGACTTAAAATCGTAGCTAAGGTACAAAACATGGTATATGATTCCGGAATTTTGGAGTGTGTACACATTACAGGTAGTTCAAAGCAGAGCATAAAGGCTGTATTTACAGTTGCAGTGGTCACCTTTAGTTACGTGTCTCCTCTTGGATTTTTTCTCATTGAAATCGTTAAATTTACAAGCTAAGAGCTGTTATCTTACCTCAGCTTATTTCAAAGCTTAGCCCTAATATGCATCACCACCTCCCAGGATGCCATCCATAACAGTATGTATTTAATGGTAGGTAATCTGTCACCTTGACCAGAAACAACAGGTCTTAAAAATACTTGAACATACGTCTCCATCAATTCCTGACTGACACCAGTCAGGTACGATTTGTCAGGAAATAGGACAATTCTTTCCTGACGAGGGTCTTAGCCACATGACGACCAGCCACTGGAGCTTTTTGTCATCTGACCGAGGCCTTCCACTGGCTTACCGGTCAACCCGTTTAAAAATTATTGTTAAAAGTATAACCATAGTTGAGAACCAGTGTCCTCAGAGTGAACTACCAGCCATTTTCTCAAATGGTCATAATCATAACCATAATTTTTAAAGTGGTAGATGGGTAAGCCAGTGGAAGGCCTCGGTCAGATGACAAAAAGCTCCAGTGGCTGGTCGTCATGTGGCTAAGACCCTCGTCAGGAAAGAATTGTCCTATTTCCTGACAAATCGTACCTGACTGGTGTCAGTCAGGAATTGGTGGAGACGTATGTTCAAGTATTTTTAAGACCTGTTGTTTCTGGTCACGGTGACAGATTACCTACCTTTAAATACATACTGTTATGGATGGCATCCTGGGAGGTGGTGATGCATCTTAGGGCTAAGCTTTGAAATAAGCTGAGGTAAGATAACAGCTCTTAGCTTGTAAATTTAACGATTTCAATGAGAAAAAATCCAAGAGGAGACACGTAACTCAAGGTGACCACTGCAACTGTAAATACAGCCTTTATGCTCTGCTTTGAACTACCTGTAATGTGTACTCACTCCAAAATTCCGGAATCATATACTATATTTTCTACCTTCGCTATGATTTTAAGTCGTTCGTTGGATGGTAGTCAACACTTCTGCAACATTATATGTCCTTGCACTGCCCTCCACAGGATGAACAAATGGATGGATGATGAAAAACACATTTCATTGACAAAATAAATTGAATACTGCAACGCAATACTTCCACATAACATATAAATACATAGCTTTTCGCGTGATTATATATATATATATATATATATATATATATATATATATATATATATATATATATACATACATACATACTATAAAGGAGGAGAAATTTTGAAACTTGAAATCACTAGGAAAGCGGCTAAATTTACAAGTTCTTAACAAACTAGACTGGGTATGTATTCTTCAAGAAAGCAGTACAGTTAACAAGACTTGGTCAGTTCTGCTAACCTTACAGTGTCAGTCACACTCGGGGGTACGAGGCACATGCCAACACCTAACAACTTTGCAATAAAACAAAGCTAAAAATAATTCTATAAATTTAAAATAGCAAATTATAAAGTAACAATAACAACACATTTAACTAAATAAACGTATCGAAGCCTTGGAGAGTCAGAGCCATCTATTGAGCACTTTCTATAACATTACAAATGGTTAAGTACATAGTGTGGTTCTTCTCTCCCCACCGGAGCTACGGAAGTTAAATGATTTACCTGTACCTTACCTTTGATGAGTTCCAAGAGTTTTTCTACTCCCAGAACCCGGCCGTGGACCAGGCTCGTTTGGCGCTTGCCTGGTCAACCAGGTTGTTACTGTGGAGTCTACCTGGAGGGTATTCCGGGGATCAACGCCCCTGCGGCTCGGTCCACGACCAGGCCTCCCGGTGGATCAGAGCCTGGCCAACGAGTCTGTTACTGCTGGCCGCACGCAGTCCAATGTACGAACCACAGCCCGGCTGATCCGGCACCTACTTTGGGTATCTGTCCAGCTCCCTCTTGAAGACAACCAGGGGTCTATTGATATACCCTTTATGGCTGGTGGGAGGCTGTTGAACAGTCTTGGGTCCCGGACACTTATTGCGTTTTCCCTTAGTGATACCGACAAGTGGTTTAAAAAGACATGTTAAAAGTGATCAAGGTCGAAGGAGCGAAACGTTTTCTAATAGACGTGTCCTAGTGTTTGCATGTCCTTTCCCAGGGAGTAAATTCACATGAAAATTAGTCTCAAACTGAGTGGAAACAAAATTAAACTATTTTCCTTATTTGAGGAGACAATATCAACAATGACTTTATTAGCAAAATAAATGAAAAATAAAAATAATCACGTACACACATGCAATCAAGTTGCAGCAATAACAACAGAAATTGGAAACTGCAGCTGGAAGCAAATTTAATATAAGTGAAGAAATTTACAGAAAAATAGCCAATAACGTGAAAAATAATGAAAAAAAAGGTAACCTTGGCAAGATTAATTAAGTCAGGCACGAAGCCACATCAGATAATTTTTACGAAGAGGCGAATTTTGCTCTAGTGAAAGTGACAAGATCCACCGGAGGAACACATTACTCAGGCTCGTACTTAAATGATAAGAAGATACATAGCGGACATTCCAAGTCCCGGGGAACATATAACCAACCAACTGGCTGTCACAACTCGCCCAAGCAATGCTGAAAAAACAAAACAAAGGTACACGAGACAAAATCTCTGACTGCTTTAGATCTGACATTGTTAGGTCTGTCTGTTGCCAGAGAATAACGTCTGATGAATGAATATTTGTAGAAATTTTGATAAATATGGAGTGCTATAAAGGCTTTAAGATTATTTATATATGTATGTGTATGTATGCATGTGTGTGTGTGTGTGTGTGTGTGTGTGTGTGTGTGTGTGTGTGTGTGTGTGTGTGTGTGTGTGTGTGTGTGTGTGTGTGTGTGTGTGTGTACACAGATTGCAAAAAAAAAAACAAGAAATCTTAACCGCAGACAAAACGTGTCAGCATCACGCTGCACTAGTAAATATCGCTCTAGAGAGAGAAAAAAGAGAGGTCAGCTGTCAAAGGCATGTGTCGCTACGGGAGGTCACATAATCGGGCAGTTGTGGCAGGCTGGTGACAGTTGCCCTTCCTCTTCCTGACGAACCTCTTTGTCTGCCACGAGGGATTTTGCTGTCCTCTCGCCGGTGGAGGTGATGGGGATGGGGGGGACGGGCTCTCAGTTGAATAGAAAGCTGTCTGAATCAGAAGACGGTGTAGTCATCCCTCACAGCGCCTTCCCCTTCCTATCCCCATCCACTTTCCCCATCCCAAGTCCCATCCCCTCCACGGAGCATCTTTTATCACGAGATGCTTCGTTTTTCTTTAAAGTATTTTTTCCCACTAGGACTGAACCTTTTTTTGAGCGAAACGTGCGGTACTAAACACCCGCTATATTACTGAAACCACCTTCTAGTTCTCGTACACATCTGAGTCTGCGTACATACCAACACAACAGTGCAAGAAAATGCCCATTTGTGTAAAAAAAATGTTCGCAACAAAGCGTTTTGCTGTTGAAACAGTCATTCTCTAATGTCTTGTGCTGGTGAACTTGGCCGTCTCAACGTTCAACAATTCTTGACTGAGTTGCAGTATGAACGAGGATGATCCTGGTGTGTCCTCAAGCGGCTCTTGATAGCCGCTGTATTGATATGATCTTGTACATGACTGCTCTTCAAATTTCAAAATATAAAAGGTGGGAAAAGCCTGGCGGCAAGTCCGGTTTCTCTCTAGCGATGAGCCGAGCGAGGATCAAGCCTGCATCGCTATTAGGAATGAATGATCCTTACGGATTTAACGCTGTACTTGTAATAAAAACAGCCCTAAAACTAATTACTTTGTTCTTGGATTATCACGGATCATTTTGAAAAGCTTAAAAGTTAGAAAATTTACATCAAACAGTAGATACAATGTAAAGACACCTGTTTAACACACGTTTCTTTAAATACACTTTAGATGATCAAGTGTTATGCATGTGTTTTATTCGTCAACTTGTCGGTATGCTAAACCCATTTAAAGTGTGTTATAAGGTGTGGTGTGAGCATTGCATTATTCTTTTCCTCGGACGATGCCAAGATTCTCATGGAATCCGCAACTTTCTCTCGACGATTGTGTACGGAGCTCCTGGAATTTCTCTTCTTTCTCCAGGAATGCTGCTTTGCCGCCACTACCAAATTCTTTGCCCCAGCGAGAGTGGTCGTTCCCTGGTGATATCTGCTTATACGCCCACCTTGTTTTTACCGCGCTCAGTTTGCCCTTACACAGGATTTCTTAGAAGGAATCTGATGGAGGCACCCCTCCTTCCTTCCTTCCTTCTTATCTCTATCTCATTTATTTCTTCTGCTTTTCAGTTTTCTTCGCATTATTCGTTTTCCCTGCGTTTTAGTTCTCTTACTACTTTTATTTATCCCTCTAATTTTCTCTTTTCCTTCCTGCCTTTCCTTCTTTCTCCCCCCTTCATAGTCCTCACCGTATTTTCAATTTTCACTTCACTCCCCTCGTTCTTCCGCCGTTACCGCTCTACCCACACATAAATCGTCACAACTTCCCATCCCATTCCTCTATTTTGCAGTTATAGAAACACCAGCATGTGTTCTTACAAGGTCATGTATAAGTGTAGCTAAACTCTGCCCTTGTATGAAAGTTTATGCAATAAAAAGTGAATTTCTAATTCTCTTTCCACTTTTATCTTAGCTTTCCAATTCCCCCCTCCTTTCTTACATTTTTCAAATCCTCTTTCCTAGTCTTTCCAGTGCTATTTCATTTCCCTTTTTTTATATTTTCCAGTCCGCTTTCTTTGCCTTTCCAGTACATTATATTTCATTGCTCTTTCTTACCCCCACTTCCTTATATTTTTCCAGTCTTCTTTTTTCATCTTTTCAGTGCTATTTCATTGCTATTTCATACTCCCAGTTTCTTACATTTTCCAGATCTTTTTCCTTGCCTTTCCAGTACTCTCTCTCTTGCCGCCATTTATTTCCTATTACCGTGACAGTAGTGCATTCATAGCTTAGTGATACAACATTCAGCTCACAACCAACAGGACTTGGATTCAATACCCAGACGGGGTGATAGTTGTGTGTGAATCTTTTTACTCCAGCTATGGCTGGCTGGCTGGCTGGCTGGCTGGCTGGCTGGCTGGCTGGCTGGCTGGCTGGCTGGCTGGCTGGCTGGCTGGCTGTTATGGGAGAGGACACACACACACACACACACACACACACACACACACACACACACACACACACACACACACACACACACACACACACACACACACACACCCGAACGGAATACACACTCTTTAGTTTTGGTCTATAGATACTTAACAGTAGGCTTCTTCAGTCAAATGCAGAGGTAGTAGGTGTAGTAGAAGTGTAATAAACGTTGAAGAAAAAGTATTTGAGGTGGTTAGTCCCTCAGTCTGAAGAAGAGTTCAGCTTCATGGTCTAGAACGATATCGTTCAAGATATTTAATATACCAGAGACTTCATTGGACAACGTTTCACTCCCAGATCAGCCAGGCTGTGATGGATGTATGAGCCAGCCTGGACAACCAGGCAATTATCAAACAAGCCTGAACCAGGGCTGGGTTGTGGGAGGAAGAAAACTCTCGAAATCGATCAAAGGTTTATCAAAGATTCGAGTGGGCGAAACGTTGCACCAATAAAGACCTCGCTGCATTGTTATAAACCACCTGTCGGTATTTCGCCTAAATTAAAAATACTGCTTAACCTTCGTGGGTTATCCTGGCTTATTACTGTCTGGTTATTCTGGGTTATTACTGCCTGGTTATCCTGGGTTAAACTGCTTGATTATCCTGGGTTATAACTGCCTGGTTATCCTGGGTTATAACTGCCTGGTTATCTTGGGTTATTACTGCCTGGTTATCCTGGGTTATAACCCGGTTATCCTGGGTTATTACTGCCTGGTTATCCTGGGTAATAACCTGGTTATCCTGGGTTATTCCTTCTTCCTGCCACTACATTCTCCACTTCCTCGTCATTTCTTCTTCCTTCTCAGTTATTTATCGTTGCCCCCACCTTTCTTTTTCGACCTTCTCACTTCTCTCCTCCGCTTCCCCTCGCACATTCCATCACATATTTTCCTCTGCCATGCCAGCTCTCTCCACATTTCTTGCCATTTAATTTTTCCCCCTAAGTCCTTCGTTCTGCCTTTTCAAATCTCTCGTCTCATTCCATCTCTTTTCTCAATAATCTCTCCCTCTTCATCGTTTCAATTATTTCTCGCCCTCTGTTTTTCTTCCTTATTTCCTCCATCCTTTTTCCACCTCCTCTTTGCCATTATTTCTTCACCCCCTTTTCATTTTACTTTTGCAACATTCCGACCTTTATCTTCCGCTCACTGCCAGTTTTCACCCTTTGCTTCTATCCTCTTACTATCCCGCTTTTGAATTACCGTCCCTTTTTCCCTATTCCCTTCTTCTGAGGTCCTCTTTCTTGCCCAATAATTCCTACCTCTTTTTTTTGGTGGGTCCCACTTTCATAAACAATCATCTGCCCCACAACACTGTCTCTGTCTCTCTCTGTCTCTCTCTCTGTCTCTCTCTCTCTCTCTCTCTCTCTCTCTCTCTCTCTCTCTCTCTCTCTCTCTCTCTCTCTCTCTCTCTCTCTCTCTTATTCCTGTATTCTGTCACCTTCTCAGTGTCTCAGTGTATCAAGGCTTGTCAAAAATCTGAAGAATTTTCTACACTTCAAAAAGATTGATTAAAAGCATGAGCGGTGAGCTGGTCCAGGTGATATGCATGGTAATGAGCACCTCCCAGGCTGCCCGCACCCGTATTGTGACTCGGGTCGACTCGCAGAGTATCGTGAATCGGGTCGACTCGCAGAGTATCGTAACTCGGGTCGTCTCGCGGAGTATCGTAACTCGGGTCGCCTCGCGGAGTATCGTGACTCGGGTCGCCTCGCGGAGTACCGTGGCTCGGGTCGACTCGCGGAGTACCGTGACTCGGGTCGACTCGCGCGCGAGTCTTGCCCTAACCAGGCTCACGAGTAGGTAAAAAGACTCCAGGTAGAGTAAATATGGGATAGAAGAGGAGAGGAAACATGGGAGAGACGAACGATTGAGAAAAGTTTGAAGAGAGAAAATGGAAGAGGGAAAAAATGAGAGAGGAGTTCCTATACTGAATGGGAAATACCTGGCGTATACCTGGAAAAGATTTCAGGGGTCAAAGCCCCCTGAACGAGGTCTGTGACCAGGCCAGAAGCAGGAAGACGAGAGCGCCAATAGTAGTATTCTTATTGCCAAAACGATTCGCTCGCCGAACAGGTCCCCTCAAGGAAGGTTCCTTGATGTTGATAAGGGGCTCTTGATTTAGGGAATTGGATCTGTGCTCCAGTTCCCCGAATTAAGCCTTCCACATCCCCTCCAGGCGCTGTATAATCCTCCGGGTTTAGCGCTTCCCCCTTGATTTTAATAATAATAGTTGCGCAACAGGTTTCTACAGTCGAACACAGGCGAAACAATGGAGGTAATTTTGTGATCAGTTCCCCAGTTTTAGCAGAGGGGGGTCAGTCCCCCGGCCTTATACGGAGAGATGGGGGCCAGAATTTATTAATTTTGTCTCTGGGTAAACAAAGGGACAACTTTGTAGCCTCGAGAATAAGACTTAAACTTCCATTGAGTTTTCCGAAACTTTTTCTCTAATTTTTGTTCTTATAATGCTTTTAAGAACACGAAAATTCTATGGATAGTAGGAGAAAGAGAGAGAGAGAGAGAGAGAGAGAGAGAGAGAGAGAGAGAGAGAGAGAGAGAGAGAGAGAGAGAGAGAGAGAGAGAGAGAGAGAGAGAGAGTGTTCTAGTTACCAGTTGTCAAAGGCACTTGTCGATAGACACTTGGCCTTGTGGGGTGTGTGTGTGTGTGTGTGTGTGTGTGTGTGTGTGTGTGTAATTACCTATTTATTACAAGACTAGAGCTATGCTGGTTTTCTGGCTTTCATAATTAATTTGCCACATAAATGTTTAAAGCCTAGAGCGGCGGCAGCGGCGGCAGCGGCGGCAGCGGCGGCAGCGGCGGCAGCGGCGGCAGCGGCGGCAGCGGCGGCAGTGGCAGCAGCGGCGGCAGCGGCAGCGGCAGCGGCGGCAGCAGCGGCGGCGGCAGCGGAAGGTTCTTGTCGCAGGTTCTTGTTCTCTATATGAATATCTTGTATTACTGACATATGCTCCCATTGCCTCCACGGGAACGCTGGATGCAGGCGAAGGGCTCTTGATCCGCGGAAGTAGGTATATTATCCTCTACCCCCTACGTTGTATCAAACATAACCCCATTCATCCCCTCCCTTTAACGCTTCCTCAAGGAGGAGGTCCTCCTCCTTGAGGAGGAAGAGGAGGAGGAAGAGAAGGAGGAAGAGAAGGAGGAAGAGGAGGAAGCCAATAATTATTATTATAAATAACAATGTTCTCATTTTGAAAATTATATATTATATATTTTCAATTATATTTACAAGTGTGAGTTAATTGTCTGGTGGATCAGCGACCCATCATTCACACGGTACCCACGTCTGGTGGATCAGCGACCCATCATTCACACGGTACCCACGTCTGGTGGATCAGCGACCCATCATTCACACGGTACCCACGTCTGGTGGATCAGCGACCCATCATTCACACGGTACCCACGTCTGGTGGATCAGCGACGTCCCACCATTCACACGGTACCCACGTCTGGTGGATCAGCGACCCATCATTCACACGGTACCCACGTCTGGTGGATCAGCGACCCACCATTCACACGGTACCCACGTCTGGTGGATCAGCGACCCATCATTCACACGGTACCCACGTCTGGTGGATCAGCGACCCATCATTCACACGGTACCCACGTCTGGTGGATCAGCGACCCATCATTCACACGGTACCCACGTCTGGTGGATCAGCGACCCATCATTCACACGGTACCCACGTCTGGTGGATCAGCGACCCATCATTCACATGATACCCATATATAATCAATTCCTTAACATAAAATACCGGATAATACACATTAATCCATAATAATCCAAACCTTAAATATGCCTAAAAAAAAATTTGACGCACTCAGTGTCCTCTTCAATTGCAATGAATATTTAAGAGTACGACACAGTGAAACGTCACAATCTCTCCCCTGTTCTCAGTTGAGCAGTAAGAAGTAAACAATGGGAGGAGAGAGACCTTTGGACCGGTACCGGTCCAAGTGGGAGTTATAGCAGCGCGAGTGACTAATGTTAGTGTTTCCTGTAAACATGTTGCACTTTGCCTTAGTCATCATCTCGGTATAGACAGTAAAACATTGTGGAATGTATCTGGCACACAGTCGTGTGCACCTTTGTACAAAACAAAAAAATTCCAGTAATTATTAAACACTGAAATTCCTGTCACTCGCGACTCCACTACACCTGAGGCACGGCAAGTAATGAAAGAGTCATAATAACCTTTTCCTCAGAATGACTTCGAGAGGAGCAGCAGCACCAGCACCACGAGCAGCACCAGCAGTAGCAGCACCACTACCACCAGCAGGAGCATCAGCAGTTGCAACAGCAGCTGCACCTGCTTCATTTCGCTTGAAACATTCACATCGACTTCGCTGTTGCCATCAACTTTTAGCTTTCAGGTGGCCCAGGGTGGATGCCAGAGCCGTGCAGACGATGTTGTTCTCGAAGGCATAGTCAGCGTCAGGCATTAATTAAACATTTTTAAGTGTTTCTCGGGCAGGAGGAAAGCTAAATCTCATTACGCGAGACAAGGGGGTGGTGGGGTGGTCGGGGAAAGGATGCTGTTACGTATTTGAGAACGAGCAGTGTGATTAATGGTCCTTGGAGCACACTAGATGAAATGGCGTATTGAGGCCCCCTGTATAATATACGGTGCAATAAGATCACAGTAAACACACATACGTTATGTGTTTACATGTTACTGGAGACCATTATAGAGGGTAAGGGTAGAGAAGCCTCAGTGTAACGTACGATGCCGAGCTGTAACATAAGCTTTGAGATGAGAGAGAAAAGGACAAGGACCATGTACTTGTGAAAGAAGTATGTAGACAGGACTGACAGTTTTTAACATCTAGTGCCGCAGCACGCGGCCAAATTACAGTATTATTCTAATCATGGGGCAGCGCTAAACCCGTAGGATTATACGGCGCATGTGGGGGGGTGGAAGGTATTCAGGCTCAGTTCGGGGAACCGGAGCACAGATCCAGTTCCCTAGATCAAGAGCCCCTCACCAGAGTCAAGGAACTTCACCTTGAAGGGACACCGGGTTAGAGCAAGAAATATAAGCGAGAGGCAGCGACGTGTAAGTACTAAGCCGAAATATTTAATAGAGAGACGAGTCGTGTAAGTACATGTTGTCTGAGAGACCGAGACTACGTAACTTGAAAGTCTTATTGTTAGTAAGAGAAACACCACAAATTCGTGCAGATCTTCAAGTATCCCTGGACTGCTTGCATAGGCGTCAACACGTGACACGTGGACACACATGACTTGTGCCTGGATACAAGCTTGCGTAAAACATGTTACTGAGAATGTAGATGCTACGTAAACAGAACAGCGATCTTATTACCTATTTATAATTACAAGAGCAGAGCTATGCTCTCCGCGTCCCGTTGCCCGTACTGAATATCCTGTACGTTTTCAAGCGACCAATGGTTGCAGCGCCCACTACATCCTCTTGAATCCTATTCCCATTGGGGAAAAAATATTTCCTCGTGTCCTTTTCAGCACCGCCATTTCCCTAGCTGGGATTATTGCCTCTTATCCTTCCTCTTGATTATGCTTTCTTCCTAATGTATTTTCTCTCAATATTCTACAGTATTATAAAGTCTAATATTTTCTTTCTACTAATGATTTTCTTTTTACAAGTCTTAATTTTCAACTCAGCTCAAGTCTTAAAAATTTTGTAGCATGTGTGTGCCCGTGTACGTGCGCGTGTGTACGAATGCGTGTCTACGTATGATTGTGTATGTATGTGCCATAGTGTTAAAAATTTGTTATACACAGTTAATTTTTTGATAATGTCCTGATAAAATCAGAGGGAGACCGAGAGAAACAAAGTTTAATCAACATTAAAAGAAAAAATGTGAACACAGCAACACTAACAATAAATGTTCATATGAAGGTTCAGTAAAACTGTGGGTGGAAAAAACGCGAACCCTGACCTTAAACTATTAGGCTCAGGCAGTACAGTCCGTTTTACCCGAGTGAACATTCCATGCAGGCGTCAAAGTGCCCTATATCCAGGCAGTTTACACTGACTTATCACACAAGAGAGGGATGCTGCGGAGGAAGGGATATCTGGTCTGTCACAAGTGACAAAAAAAAAAACAACTCTCCTGACGTGGTTTATAATTATATTACGACCCGCTTTGTGGAGCTTTTAGCCATTTGACGAGAGGCTCTCTACCAGCTTCCCGCTCCACCCCTTGAAAATATGAACAACACACTGTAAGATAAACCAGGGAACGGGTGAGGTTTGAACCCATGACAAGCGAGTCCTAACACTCCAGGCTAGTGCGTTAGAAACTCGGCCAGTTGGCCATTCCGTGGGTTATCATCGTATTATTACGATTTCGTAGGAGGTAATCCTTACGATCAAGGACAACCAGTGGTTGTCCTTGATCGTGAGGATTACCTCCGCAAAGCTGTCTGACTCACGGTACATTATAGTATACAAGCACTGAGGCATTGTGAACAAGGTGTGTTCTCAGCCTCAGAGCAAATAAACCAAGGTGTACACGTCTCACTGTATATACAATACAATTTAATCCACCCTATTGACATTCAAGTATTCTTAAGAACATAAGAATGTAAGAAAGAAGGAACACTGCAACAGGCCTACTGACCCATGCGAAGCAGGTCCATGCCACTCCCCCGGCCTAGAACAATGACTACCTAGTCAGGTCACTTCCACTTAAGGAGCACGGCACAAGACCTGGTAGCCCAAGCTAGTCAGATCCAACTCACACCCACCCACACCCACTCATGTATTTATCCAACCTATTTTTAAAACTACACAACGTCTTAGCGTCTAAGACGGCACTCGGGAGTTTGTTCCACTAATTCACAACTCAATTACCAAACCAGTGCTTTCCTATACCCTTCCTGAATCTGAATTTTTCCAACTTGAAACCATTGCTGCGAGTCCTGTCTTGACTGGATATTTTCAGCACGCTACTTACATCCCCTTTATTTATTCCTGTTTTCCATTTATACACCTCAATCATATCCCCCCCTTTCTAGAGAGTGCAGATTCAGGGCCCTCAGTCTATCCTCATAGGGAAGATTTCTGATACATGGGATCAACTTTGTCATCCTCCTCTGTGCGTTTTCCAGAGCATTTATATCCATTCTGTAATATGGTGACCAGAACTGAGCAGCATAATCTAAATGAGGCCTAACAAAGGATGTATAGAGTTGAAGAACAACCTGAGGACTTCTATTATTTACATTTCTTGATATGAAACCAAGGTTTCTTTTAGCTTTATTGCTAACACTTATGCATTGTTGTCATGGTTTCAGATTACTGCTAACCAGAACTCCTAAATCCTTTTCGCAATCAGTAGTATTAAGATCTACATTAATCAGTTTATCAGTGGCATGGTTATTGTCCTGTCCAACATTTAGCACTACTTTGCATTTGTCTATATTAAACTGCATCTGCCAGTTCTCCGACCACTGCATCAGTCTATTCAAATCATCCTGGAGTGCACTAATGTCCCCAATAGAATGAATTGGACGGCCTATTTTGGTGTCATTAGCAAATTTGCTTATGTCGCTATTTATTCCCTCAACTATATCGTTTATGTAAATTGTGAACAACAACGGGCCCAACACTGACCCCTGTGGAATACCGCTTGTGACGTGCCCCCATTCTGATTTCTCCCCATTTATGCAAACTCTTTGCTGCCTATTTGTTAACCACGCCTCTACCCAGGAAAGAATTTCTCCTATTGCGTGTGCCTTAAGTTTCCTCAATAGCCTCTGGTGTGGAACTCTATCGAAAGCCTTACTAAAGTCCCTATACTATGATCTACCTCCTCAAACACCTTAGCGAAAAAAGTTTGTAAATTCGTAAGACAGGAACGCCCCTTAGTAAAACCGTGTTGAGATTCGTTTATCAATTTATGCCTATCAAGATGGCTACGAATTACCTCGGCAATTATTGATTACATACATTTTCCCACAATGGAGGTAAGGTTTATTGGTCTCCACGTTAAACGAAACACTGATTTGTGGCCTCGGTATCGACACCATGCCTAACCCTTCTAGGGTAGGGTAGGTGCCTGAGCCCGAGCCTTTAGCTCATAAGACTGTCATTCCCATTTGCCCCCTTGGGGCGGGGATGGCAGACCAGAGAGGCCTAGCTTGTGGCTAGGCCTGGGGACAGTTGGTCCCAAAGATGAGGAGGTACTTGTATCTCCTCCCATGGGAGACTTCGGTCTCAGACACTCCCTCAAGAGGGAGCCAAGGCCGGGCCACCACTTGGAAAAGGCCCGGGCCGGGAGAATACCGGCTAATCTTTAATAATAATAATAATAATTGTAGCCTCGGTGACGAGCATTCAGTCGTTGCTTGAATCCTAAGACGTCCTTCATCTAGAAGTATATAACTAGGAATTATTAGATTGTCGTGGGTCGCATTCTAGGGAAGAGGAACGGAAGAAGCCAAGCAGAAATAAGCCAGGCTACGTGGCTTGGAGCACACCTCATACACCTGCAACCCAGTTATCCATAAAGATTTGTTAAGTTATACCATGAACTAAGGAAAGATCCTAGACTTCACCTTACGAAACAGAGTAAATGTGATAGTAATTATGGACAAGGTAGATTATAGAGGAGAAAATGAACAGTTATTAGATGACGGGGGAACGTGTGTGCCCCTTAAGCTTGTAGTGTCCCGTCTACAGTGTTCAGTTTCTTTTTATTGTGTTGCAGTACTTACTATCAATTCTCGGAGACAGTAAAACAAGCTTAATCTCTGAACTGTCGGTCGACTGTTTTCAGGGTTCAAGGGAAAGTGTTCCCACCAAATTGTGTTTCCAGCGGTCAAGTCTCAGCCTCCGGCTCGGCCTACTTGACTACTGTGACTGGTATTATTGATTTCATGCCTACTGGGCCCTATGACAGTTACTCTTTAATATATTAGTGTGAGTGAGTTTGAGTGTGAGTGTGAGTGTGAGTGTGAGTGTGAGTGTGTGTGTGTGTGTACACTCACCTAATTGTGGTTGCAGGGGTCGAGACTCAGCTCCTGGCCCCGCCTCTTCACTGATCGCTACTAGGTCCTCTCCCTCTCTGCTTCCTGAGCTTTGTCATACCTCTTCTTAAAACTATGTATGGTTCCTGCCTCCACTACTTCACTTGCTAGGCTATTTCACTTCCTGACGACTCTATGACTGAAGAAATACTTCCTAACGTCCCTGTGACTCGTCTGAGTCTTCAGCTTCCAGTTGTGACCCCTTGTTTCTGTGTCCCCTCTCTGGAACATCCTATCTCTGTCCATATTGTCTATTTCCCGCAGTATCTTGTATGTCGTTATCATGTCTCCCCTGACCCTTCTGTCCTCCAGTGTCGTCAGTCCGATCTCCCTCAACCTTTCCTCGTACGACATTCCCCTGAGCTCTGGGACTAGCCTTGTTGCAAACCTTTGTACTTTCTCTAACTTCTTGACGTGCTTGACCAGGTGTGGGTTCCAGACTGGTGCTGCATACTCCAGTATGGGCCTAACATACACAGTGTACAGTGTCTTGAACGATTCCTTATTAAGGTATCGGAACGCTATTCTCAGGTTTGCCAGGCGCCCGTATGCTGCAGCAGTTATTTGGTTGATGTGTGCCTCCGGTGACGTGCTCGGTGTTATGGTCACCCCAAGGTCTTTCTCCCTGAGTGAGGTCTGTAGTCTTTGTCCACCTAGCCTATACTCTGCGGTCTTCTTTGCCCCTCCCCAATCTTCATGACTTTGCATTTGGCAGGGTTGAATTCGAGAAGCCAGTTTCTGGACCACATGTCCAACCTGTCCAGGTCTCTTTGCAGTCCTGCCTCATCCTCATCCAATTTAATTCTTCTCATCAACTTCACATCATCTGCGAATAGGGACACTTCAGAGTCTATTCCTTCCATTATGTCGTTCACATATATCAAAAATAGCACTGGTCCTAGAACTGACCCCTGTGGGACCCCGCTCGTCACAGGCGCCCACTGTGATACCTCTTCACGTACCATGACTCGTTGTTGCCTCCCTGTCAGGTATTCCCTGATCCATTGCAGTGCCCTCCCTGTTATATGCGCCTGATCCTCCAGCTTCTGCACTAATCTCTTGTGAGGAACTGTCAAAGGCCTTCCTGCAGTCTAGGAAAACGCAATCAACCCACCCCTCTCTCTCTCGTGTCTTACTTCTGTTACCTTGTCATAAAACTCCAGAAGGTTTGTAACACAGGATTTGCCTTCCATGAACCCATGCTGGTTTTCATTTATAATCTTGTTCCGTTCCAGGTGTTCCACCACTCTCCTCCTGATAATCTTCTCCATGACTTTGCACACAATACATGTCAGAGACACAGGTCTGTAGTTTAGTGCCTCATTTCTGTTTCCTTTCTTAAATATGGGGACTACATTTGCTGTCTTCCATTTCTCAGGTAGTTGCCCAGTTTCAAGGGATGTGTTGAAGATTGTGGTTAGGGGCACGCACAGCATCTCTGCTCCTTCTCTAAGGACCCATGGGGAGATGTCCGGTCCCATCGCCTTTGAGGTATCAAGGTCACTTAGCAGCTTCTGCACCTCCTCCTCGGTTGTTCGTATGTCATCCAACACTTGTTGGTATATTCCCTCTTGATGTTTCCTTCTGTGCTGTCTTCCCAGAGCCCTTCCTGTCTCTACTGTAAAAACTTCCTTAAATCTCCTGTTTAGCTCCTGTGTGTGTGTGTATGTGTATGTGTATGTGTGTGTGTGTGTGTGTGTGTGTGTGTGTGTGTGTGTGTGTGTGTGTGTGTGTGTGAGAGAGAGAGAGAGAGATACTTGCATGGCCCGTAAATTAGATTCTGTAGCTGACAGTAATTGTTCATTATACAGCGGGGAGTCTTGCAACACCACACCTCCTGCTGTCTTGAGTTTAGCTTAACTTTAGCCGCCGAGGAAAACATTCATTACTTTCGCTGTAGCTGCTTGTGAATAGCTGGAAAATTAATGGCGTACAGCCTCCCATTAGAAGGTAAACTCACCGTGTTGGCTACAATGGCAGGTTCACTGCACGTCCACTACACGTTCGCTACATGTTTACTGCATGTTCATTACATGTTTACTGCCTGTTCATTGAATGTTCACTACACGTTCACATGTTTACTGCCTGAAAGTTAAGACACATGTGCAACATCTGGATATCTTTATTGTAGTAGACGTTTCGCCATCCAGTGGCTTTATCAATACAGATTCTAGGACATAATAGGAAGACAGTAGAACTATATACAAAAGATGAGGTAATCAGTCCCTCGGCCTTGGAGTTAGTGTTTCACAGCATCGTGAAACACTAACTCCAAGGCCGAGGGACTGATTACCTCATCTTTTGTATATAGTTCTACTGTCTTCCTATTATGTCCTAGAATCTGTATTGATAAAGCCACTGGATGGCGAAACGTCTACTACAATAAAGATATCCAGATGTTGCACATGTGTCTTAACTTTCATATTGTCGGTATTTTATACCTTTCTTTGCACAACATGTTTACTGCCTGTTAATTTTCACGTTCAGCACATGTTTACGGTATGTTTACTGCCTGTTTATTTCATGTTCACTACATGTTTACTGCAGGTTCATTGTATGTTTACTACAGGCTCATTGTAATTAAAATAACATTGAAACTGGAAAAAATCGTAATAACGGCCCTGCTTGCTTTAGAACGGATTTACCATGGGTTTGAAACCTCCGTTCGGTTATATGACTCAACAACTAGAACCCTGGTTAAAAGAATTGCTAGCCAGGGGTTCGAAGTCTCAACGGTCTAGTACATTTTCATTACAGCATCGAAACACTTAAGTATTCTTCTTCTCTTGACTTGTTACCCTTCTTGACGCTTGTAAAGGCTTCTTGAACCAGGAAACTCTAGTTACCCTTCCCTCTCTTGAATCCAGTTGCCTCTTAATTCCCTAGGTACCGTATGACCCTTACTGATTTAGCGCTTACACAATAATCAGAGAGAGAGAGAGCGAGAGAGAGCGAGAGCGAGAGAGAGCGAGAGAGAGCGAGAGAGAGCGAGAGAGCGAGAGAGAGCGAGAGTGAGCGAGAGAGAGCGAGAGCGAGAGAGAGCGAGAGAGAGCGAGAGAGAGCGAGAGAGAGCGAGAGCGAGAGAGAGCGAGAGAGAGCGAGAGCGAGAGAGAGCGAGAGCGAGAGCGAGAGCGAGAGCGAGAGCGAGAGCGAGAGAGAGCGAGAGCGAGAGCGAAAGAGAGAGAGAGAGAGAGAGAGAGAGAGAGAGAGAGAGAGAGAGAGCGAGAGAGAGCGAGAGAGAGCGAGAGAGAGAGAGAGAAAGAAATAACACTTGACCTTGGCACTGAGAATACTGAAGCGTCCCAGACCCTCATGCCCTTCTGAGAGCATAACCCTGCCCTCATGCCCTTCTGAGAGAGCATAACCCTGCCCTCATGCCCTTCTGAGAGAGAATAACCCTGCTCTCATGTCCCTCTGAGAGAGCATAACCCTGCCCTCATGCTCTTCTGAGAGAGCATAACCCTGTCCTCATGCTCTTCTGAGAGAGCATAACCCTGCCCTCATGCTCTTCTGAGAGAGCATAACCCTGCCCTCATGCTCTTCTGAGAGAGCATAACCCTGCCCTCATGCTCTTCTGAGAGAGCATAACCCTGCCCTCATGCCCTTTTGAGAGAGCATAACCCTGCCCTCATGCCCTTTTGAGAGAGCATAACCCTGCCCTCATGCTCTTCTGAGAGAGTATAACCCTGCTCTCATGTCCTTCTGAGAGAGCATAACCCTGCCCTCATGCTCTTCTGAGAGAGCATAACCCTGCCCTCATGCTCTTCTGAGAGAGCATAACCCTGCCCTCAGGTCCTTCTGAGAGAGCATAACCCTGCCCTCATGCCCTTTTGAGAGAGCATAACCCTGCCCTCATGCCCTTCTGAGAGAGTATAACCCTGCCCTCATGCCCTTCTGAGAGAGTATAACCCTGCCCTCATGTACTTCTGAGAGAGTATAACCCTGCCCTCATGTACTTCTGAGAGAGCATAACCCTGCCCTCATGCTCTTCTGAGAGAGCATAACCCTGCCCTCATGCTCTTCTGAGAATATAACCCTGCCCTCATGCTCTTCTGAGAGAGCATAACCCTGCCCTCATGCTCTTCTGAGAGAGCATAACCCTGCCCTCATGCTCTTCTGAGAGAGCATAACCCTGCCCTCATGCTCTTCTGAGAGAGCATAACCCTGCCCTCATGCTCTTCTGAGAGAGCATAACCCTGCCCTCATGCTCTTCTGAGAGAGCGCAACCCTGCCCTCATGCTCTTCTGAGAGAGCATAACCCTGTCCTCATGCTCTTCTGAGAGAGCATAACCCTGCCCTCATGCCCTTCTGAGAGAGCATAACCCTGTCCTCATGCTCTTCTGAGAGAGCATAACCCTGCCCTCATGCCCTTCTGAGAGAGCATAACCCTGTCCTCATGCTCTTCTGAGAGAGCATAACCCTGTCCTCATGCTCTTCTGAGAGAGCATAACCCTGTCCTCATGCTCTTCTGAGAGAGCATAACCCTGCCCTCATGCCCTTCTGAGAGAGCATAACCCTGCCCTCATGCCCTTCTGAGAGAGCATAGCCCTGCCCTCATGCTCTTCTGAGAGAGCATAACCCTGCCCTCATGCCCTTCTGAGAGAGCATAACCCTGCCCTCATGCCCTTCTGAGAGAGCATAACCCTGCCCTCATGCCCTTCTGAGAGAGCATAACCCTGCCCTCATACGCTCTCCAGGTCAAATGCTTCAACCACTCAAGATCGCCTCACCAGCGCCAAGAAAGTGCACGAATATCAACCAACAGTAATTCCCATAATAACAAAAATAATAATTATTGTTTTAGCATTATTACCAACAAGCAATAATGATGAAAATATATACAAGTGCTTACAGGTGAGCTTACAAGCGAGCCACGGTTGTGAAATGCAGACACATGCTTCTGACACACATGAGAGACACTCACCAGAGATAGAATCAATACGTATGGATAATGCTATTATAAACAGAAGACGATTGCATAGAACTACAAAACCGTCTAATGGTCGAAAATAATGGTTGGCAGAGAAATGAGAAGAGTAAGAGAAAGCGAAATAAAGAGAGAGCTATTAAAACAAATTCAACGTGCATGTAAAATGGATACAACGAAGTACTGCCGACAGGTATGGAAAAAAAGGCAGATATCAGAAGCAGCTTCGTCAAGCGAGGTCCCTTACCTCTAAAGGGACCGATTTCACATACATGAAGTACAGGCGCATGTTAAACGTAATCGCTGTACCTTATCCTTGTATATGTAACGTCAAACCTTGTGCTAAGTGACGTCACTGTGAAGACTAACATATCTCAAAGTACGGAGGTATTCAACTTGAAGGACCTGCTACTTAGATGAATCTATAGATATTATTGATTCATCCAGTGGGTGACAGTTGTAATACCTGGATATAAAGGAGCGTCTACCAGGTTATATTTCTTCTCTCCCTCCTGTTATCTCTTTATATTTGTATCTGTCTCGAGGCTGTGACTGCTACATCTCTCAGTACCTTACAGTGCCTGATGAAATTAAGACACGTGTAACATCTGAGTATCTTTATTGTAGACGTTTCGCCATCCAGTGGCTTTATCAATACAAATTCCTGGAATTTGTATTGATAAAGACACTGGATGGCGAAACGTCTACAATAAAGATACCCAGATGTTGCACATATGTCTTAATTTCATCTTGTCGATATTATATACCATTCTTGCACACCTTACAGCGCCTCGTGCGTGAAAAAAATGACCATCTAAAACAGGTCACAGAATTCTTACGAGTGAGTTTTTACACATTTCAGGACGGTATAAACTACATCTTCCTTCAAGGTGGCATTTTCCATTTATCAGAATATTCAAAAATTTATCTGGGTGTGGATAATTACTCTCCTTTTTCCATTGGCTTATTTACATTTTTTTTTTTAAATCTGTGTTGACGCCATCTGAGCCAACTTCCATTTCTTGTGTTTACAAATCCTGTGTTTTTGTGATACTCCCAACTACACAAGTTTCATATTTTCCCCGTGGCTTTCGACTATATTTTCCTCTGTGTTTCTCCTGCTTTGTGATATTTCATTTTTCTAGTGGTACTCTCATTTTTTTTCCATCATCTATTTTTTTTTTCAAAATTCTTCAAATCTGTCCTGACTTTCCTTCCGTCATGTTGACTTTTCATTCCAATACCTTCGCAGTTTTCCCTGATCAGTGTGGATTCTTCGTTCTTTCCTCACGCTACATATATTATCAGTAACTTTTCAGTTATTTTATAGGTAAAAAAAAAATGCATACATAAGAGACCGACAAAATGAGGAAATAACAAAACACTTAACAGTTAAATGATTTCCAAAGGTATCATTTTATCAGTTATTATTACTGTTTGAATTATGTAATATATATATATATATATATATATATATATATATATATATATATATATATATATATATATATATATATGTCGCGCCGAATAGGCAGAACTTGCCATCTTGGCTTAAATAGCAACGCTCTTCTTGCCATATAGAGCAAGTGAAAATTTGGGAATGCAATAATTTCGCCAAAATCATTCTGAACCTAACGAAAAAAAAAAATTTGATTGTGTTTGTTTAGTACTAAATTATTGTAAACGTATTTTAAATATATTTAGTTGGGTTATGCAAAAATAAATTGCTCTTGTTATAATAAGGTTAGGTAAGTTTTCTAAGATTCTTTTCGTGCAAAATTAAATTTTTTTACACTAACATTAATGAAAAAAAATATATCTTTACACGTATAAGAGAAAATTTCAGAAAGGACTTAATTTTAAATGAGTTCTTGCTAATTGACCAGTTTCACATATTCGGCACGGCATTATATCTGTTGGAGTGTGAGCAGGGTAATATTTAGTGAAGGGATTCAGGGAAACCGGTTATTTTCATATAGTCGAACTTGAGTCCTGGAAATGGGAAGTACAATGCCTGCACTTTAAAGGAGTGGTTTGGGATATTGGCAGTTTGGAGGGATATGTTGTGTATCTTTATACGTATATGCTTCTAAACTGTTGTATTCTGGGCACCTCTGCAAAAGCAGTGATAATGTGTGAGTGTGGTGAAAGTGTTGAATGATGATGAAAGTATTTTCTTTTTGGGGATTTTCTTTCTTTTTTGGGTCACCCTGCCTTGGTGGGAGACGACCGACTTGTTGAAAAAAAAAAAAATATATATATATATATATATATATATATATATATATATATATATATATATTACACACATATATATATATATATATATATATATATAATATATATATATATATATATATATATATATATATATATATATATATATATATATATATATATATATATATATTACATATATATATATATATATATATATATATATATATATATATATATATATATATATATATATAATTACATAATATATATATATAAATATTACACACATATATATATATATATATATATATATATATATATATATATATATATATAACAAAATATATATATATATATATATATATATATATATATATATATATATATATATATATATATATATATATATATATTACACATTATATATATATATATATATATATATACATATATATATATATATATATATGTAATATGTATATACATATATAGGTAGTAGGTTGGTAGACAGCAACCACCCAGGGAAGTACTACCGTCCTGCCAGATGACTGTGAAACAAAAACCTGTAACTGTTTTGCATGATGGTAGGATTGCTGGTTTTTCTTTTTCTGTCTCATAAACACGCTAGATAACAGGGATATCTTGCTACTCCTACTTACACTTTGGTCACACTTCACAGACACGCACATGCATATATATATATACATACATCTAGGTTTTTCTCCTTATTCTAAATAGCTCTTGTTCTTTTTTATTTCTTCTATTGTCCATGGGGAAGTGGAAAAGAATCTTTCCTCCGTAAGCCATGCGTGTCGTATGAGGCGACTAAAATGCCGGGAGCAATGGGCTAGTAACCCCTTCTCCTGTATACATTTACTAAAAAAGAGAAGAAGAAAAACTTTATAAAACTGGGTTGTTTAAATGTGCGTGGATGTAGTGCGGATGACAAGAAACAGATGATTGCTGATGTTATGAATGAAAAGAAGTTGGATGTCCTGGCTCTAAGCGAAACAAAGCTGAAGCGGGTAGGAGAGTTTCAGTGGGGGGAAATAAAGGGGATTAAATCTGGAGTATCTGAGAGAGTTAGAGCAAAGGGCCCTTTTTAAACCCAAATAAGAGTAATTGTAGGGGGCCTGAATCAAAGTAGGGGAAACTTTTAGAGAGGGTGTGGTGTGTTTGGGGGGAGGTGTAAAAGATAATGGACCCTTTGATTGAAACTTTGATAGAAAGGGGGTTTTTTATAGGGTTAAAATTTTAAAGAGGATAAATAAGTATACAGTATGATGTAGGGCGAAATGACAGTAGTTTGTTGGATTTGTATTAGTAGATAAAAACTGTTGAGAGACTTCAGGGTGTACATGTTTATCGAGGGGGCCCCAGATATATGATCATTTTTATTGTAGCACACTGAGAGTAAAAAGGAGATGGGATAAAGAATAAAACATCAGGGAAAGAGAGGGAAGGTTTTTAAAAAAAAGAGGAGGCAAGGGAAGATATAAAAAGCATTGGGGGATAGATGGGGTAATGGGGGATAAATGGGGGGCGAAGAGGAATGGGGTAGGTTTAAAAAAGTAGTGTTGGGGTGTTCAGCAGAAGTGTGTGGTTCAGGAAAGGGGGGAGGAGGGGAAAAGGAGGATTGGTGGAATGATGATGAAAGAGAGTAGTAAGGAGAAAAAAGCATATGAAGTTTTTTCAAAGTAGAAGGATGCAAAGGGGGGAAGGTACATGGAGAAAAAAAGAGAGGTTAA
>NC_091356.1:7050038-7101086 GCF_038502225.1 Cherax quadricarinatus | reverse complement strand
AATATGACGCTCGTAGTTTTCTCGTAGTTTCAACACACGAGTCAAGCTGATGAAGTATTACATAGGTAAATACAGATTAAGTTTGGCCAAATTATGTTGGTTTAAGACCAGCAGACGTCATGCCCGGGCAAGTCGTATCTCTCCATTTTCAGCTTGCTCGCTCCCACTTTCCATCCCTCTTCTCTCCTTCCCTCTTCTCTTCTTTCCTCTTCTCTCCTTCCCTCTTCTCTCCTTCCCTCCCTCCCGCTGGCGTCTCCAGCCTCAGGCTGACAGATTTCAGCACTCTGAATGTGGCACATCCTGTGTGATGGAATATGACAGGGAAACATAGCTAATTTTGGCTCACGTTGTGAACAGTAACTATATAATAAGGTACCAGCACATTCTTGTAGTATCTAGTTTTGCTAAATAAAAGAAAATATCTTTCTCTATCCTTCCTTAATGCCTCTTTGATAATCATATAGTTATACTAAAGCCAAGAATAACACACACGGAACATACCATTACATTCGTACCTGTAAACAAAAAATTTGGTTTAATTTAAATTACTTTAAAGTTCAGGAATAATTGATGATAGTTTTATACTGACCTGTTTGTGGTGTCAGAGGTTATGTTGCTACTACCTGCTAACTAGTCAGGTTCACTCTCTCTCCTTCGTGAACCCTCTCAAACACCTCGTCTTGAACCTGTGGATGGTTCGAACCTGCCTTCACCATTTCTTTATTCAGATCATTTTACCTGGCTCCCCCCCAACCAAAAAAATAAAAAAATAACACCAGCCGCCACCTCCCACCGAGGTAGGATGATCTGAAAAAGAAGAAGAAACACTTCCACCATCATTCATTCAAGTACTGTCTCGCTAGAAGGGTGCAGGCACCACATTTCAGATTACACTCAAAGCTGCAACCGTCCTACCCCTCCTTCAGAGTGAAGGTACTGTACTTTCATCTCCAGGACTCAAGTCCAGATAACCTGTTCCCCTGAATCCTTTCATAAATGTTACCTTGCTCGCACTCCAAGAATATACGTAAGATAATACCAGTAATATACGCCTGCATTAATTTTGTGCGAAAAACTGTTGTAAAAAGAAAAATAGATAAGAGGAAACTGGTAAACAAAAACACAATTTGCACAAGTTCCTCTTGTGGCAACGTTTCGTTTCATGTAGCTCTTGATTAAATCATAGAGGGAAACGTTGTCCTAACAAAATATTATTCTGCAACTTGTCTCTGTCTTGATACTTGTCAGCAATTCCCCGTTGCATCCAGGCTGGCACTATGGAAGTACTCGTGCGCTCTCCAAGCGTAGCAACAACACAGGGATGCTCTCAAAACATGGCCGACTCTTCTCTGAATATTTACTAACTCCTTGAATAAGCAAACACTTTGTCAACAGAGCGAAGGGCAATGTGTGTCAACACCACCACAAGCCACTTCAACAAACCTCCAGATCTCTTCAATGTTTCCATCTACGTTATCCAGGACTGTTGGTTTTCTTCTTCAGTTCAGCCGAGTGCTGGTTCATTTCTTGTGGCAGAGAGTTTAGCTTCTTGTCTTATAGGATGGCTGTGGTCTTGTGTTGAGTAATCTGTGTGTTGTTGTGTTGAGTGATGGTTATACGCTTGTGTAGTGTTGAGCGATGGTTAGTTGTATTCCTCTGTTGTGTTGAGTGATGGTTTTATTTGTGTGTTGTGTTGAGTGACAGTATTTTATGCTGTTATGTTGGTTGAGTTCTTGAATAATGGCTTTGTCTTGTGTTTCTTGGAAACCGACTTAATTTTGAGAGTCGTTGGGAGCATACATGAGCCTATGAGCGCGCGTGCGTGTGTGCGTGCATGCTTGGGTGCGCATGTGTGTGTACTCACCTATTTGTACTCACCTATTTGTGGTTGCAGGGGCCGAGTCACAGCTCCTGGCCCCGCCTCTTCGCTGATTGCTACTAGGTCCTCTCTCTCCCTGCCCCATGAGCTCTATCATACCTCGCCTTAAAACTATGTATGGTTCCCGCCTCCACTACGCCACTTTCTAGGCTATTCCACGGCCTGACTACTCTATGACTGAAGAAATACCTCCTAACATCCCTTTGATTCATCTGAGTCTTCAACTTCCAATTGTGACCTCTTGTGTCTGTGTCCCTTCTCTGGAACATCCCGTCTTTGTCCACCTTGTTTATTCCGCGCAGTATTTTATATGTCGTTATCATGTCTCCCCTGACCCTCCTGTCCTCCAGTGTCGTCAGGCCGATTTCCCTCAACCTTTCTTCGTAGGACAATCCCCGTAGCTCTGGGACTAGTCTTGTTGCAAACCTTTGCACTTTCTCTAATTTCTTGAAGTGCTTGACTAGGTGTGGGTTCCAAACTGGTGCTGCATACTCCAGTATGGGCCTGACGTAAATGGTATGCAGAGTCTTAAACGAATCCTTACTGAGGTATCGGAACGCTATCCGTAGGTTTGCCAGGCGCCCGTATGCTGCAGCAGTTATCTGATTGATGTGCGCCTCAGAGATATGCTCGGTGTTATACTCACCCCCAGATCTTTTTCCTTGAGTGAGGTTTGCAGTCTTTGGCCATCTAAACTATATTGTGTCTGCGGTTTTCTTTGCCCTTCCCCAATCTTCATGACTTTGCATTTGTCAGGGTTAAATTCAAGGAGCCAGTTGCTGGACCAGGCTTGTAGCCTGTCCAGTTCTCTTTGTAGTCCTGCCTGATCCTCATCCGATTTGATTCTTCTCATTAACTTCGCATCATCTGCAAACAAGGACACTTCTGAGTCTATCCCTTCCGTTATGTCGTTCACATATACCAAGAACAGCACAGGTCCTAGGACTGACTCCTGTGGAACCCTGCTTGTCACAGGCGCCCACTCTGACACCTCGTCGCGTACCATGACTCGTTGTTGCCTCCCTGTCAGGTATTCTCTGATCCATTGCAGTGCCTTTCCTGTTATGTGTGCCTGATCCTCTAGCTTTTGCAGTAACCTCTTGTGAGGAACTGTGTCGAAGGCCTTCTTGCAGTCCAAAAATATGCAGTCGATCCACCCCTCTCTCTCTTGTCTTACTTCTGTCACCTTGTCATAAAACTCTAGTAGGTTTGTGACACAGGATTTTCCTTCCCTGAAACCGTGCTGGTTGTCAATTATACCCTTGTTTCTTTCCAGGTGCTCCACCACTCTCCTCCTGATGATGATCTCCATGACCTTGCATACTGTACACGTTAGTGATACAGGTCTGTAGTTTAGTGCCTCATGGCTGTCTCCCTTTTTAAAAATTGGGACTACATTTGCCATTTTCCATATCTCAGGGAGTTGCCCAGTTTCAAATGATGTGTTGAAGATCTTTGTTAATGGCTCACACAATATCTCTGCTCCCTCTTTAAGGACCCATGGAGAGATGCTGTCTGGTCCCACCGCCTTTGAGGTGTCAAGTTCGCATAGCAGCTTCTTCACCTCCTCCTTGGTTATATGTACCTCATCCAGCACTTGCTGGTGTGCCCCCCCTGTTCTGATTTCCTGGAGTCCTACTGGTTTCCACTGTAAATACCTCTTTAAATCTTGTGTTAAGCTCCTGACATACCTCTCGGTCGTTTCTTGTGAATTCCCCATCACCCTTCCTCAGTCTGATTACCTGGTCCTTGACTGTTGTTTTCCTCCTGATGTGGCTGTACAACAGCTTCGGGTCAGTCTTCACTTTTGATGCTATGTCATTTTCATATTGTCTCTGAGCCTCCCTTCTCATCTGTGCATATTAGTTTCTGGCTCTTCGGCTAATCTCTTTATTTTCCTGAGTTCTCTGTCTTCTGTGCCTTTTCCATTCTCTAGTACACCTAGTTTTTGCCTCCCTACACCTTTGGGTGAACCAAGGACTCGTTCTGTTCTTCCCATTATTTCTGTTTCCCTTGGGAACAAACCTCTCCTCTGCCTCCTTGCATTTTGTTGCCACATAGTCCATCATTTCTTGTACTGGTTTTCCTGTCAGTTCCCTCTCCCACTGAATGTCTTGAAGGAAGTTCCTCATGCCTGAGTAGTTCCCCCTTTTGTAGTTTGTTTTTTCCCAGCCTATTCCTGCTACTCTCTTCACTTGGAGCTCAACTACGTAGTCGAAGCACAGAACCACATGATCACTAGCTCCCAGGGGCCTTTCATACATGATACCCTCGATGTCCGAACTACTCAAGGTGAATACAAGGTCCAGTCTTGCTGGTTCATCCTCTCCTCTCTCTCTGGTAGTGTCTCTAACATGTTGATGCATGAGGTTTTCCAGTACCACATCCACCATCTTGGCTCTCCATGTTTCGGGACTCCCATGGGGCTCCAGGTTTTCCCAGTCAATCTCCTTGTGATTGAAATCACCCATAACTAGTAACTTTGCTCCCCCATGTGTGTTCTCCTGGCCACCTCGGCTAGTGTGTCGATCATTGCTCTGTTGCTCTCATCATATTCTTCTCTTGGCCTCCTGCAGTTCTGTGGTGGGTTGTACATTACTGCAATTATCACCTTATGTCCCTCAGACTGGATTGTTCCTACTAAGTAGTCCCTTTCGCCCGTGCCATCCATTCCTTCCATTTTCTCAAAACCCCACTGATTTTTAATGAGCAGTGCAACTCCTCCTACCCCTCTTCTCCCTCTGTCTTTCCTGAGGATTTGATATCCGGATGGAAAGATTGAATCTGTTATTCTGGTGAGTTTTGTTTCTGTGAGTGCTATTATGTCTGGGGATGTCTCCTTGATTCTTTCGTGCCACTCCTCATACTTGTTTGTTATTCCATCTGCATTTGTATACCACACCTTCAACTTCTTTTCTAAGACTGTGGTCTGGGAGGTGTATTGGGGTTGGGGAAGTGGGAGACCTGGTAAGGAACTATGGGTTGTTGCTGTGGGGGTGGAGTTTGTAATGTAGTGGGTGGGGGCATTGGATGTGGCATGGGTGTTTTGATTTAGAGTGTTTGGTTGCACTGGGGTTGACCTGGTTGGGAGGATTCTATAGGAAGTTATGAGGGAGGCTGTATTTGATCTTCTTCCTGGGTCTGGGATCTCCTGTCTGTCTTCTCCATCCCCTCTCTTTCCTCATTTCGCCTTTGTACCATCTCTCTCAGTTTCTGCCTTTCTTCTTGTGTTCTGTCGCGGTCGAGATACACCTTCCTGTATGCTGGCATGTCCCTTAATCGTGCTTTCTCCTGCAGGATCCTGTTCCGAGTCGCTTCTGCCTTGAAGGTCACTTTCACTGGCTGGGTTCTTTTTTTTACAAACCCCCCTATTCTCCGAAAATTTTCCAGCTGGGTCATGTCGTCTTCTCCTATTGCTTTCATGATGCTTTCAATTGCTTTTTTTCACCTTGTTTTCTTGCTTCATATGTTTCCCCTTCAACTTCCTGGAGCCCATACACAAAGACTGACCTCATACTTTCATTCTCCCACTGCATATCCCTGTGCATCCCCTCATTTAATTTGGTTTCCTCCACTGCAGCTTTCCTTTCTTCAGTTTCACTAGCTAATGTACTTGGGCTCAGTGGCCTGTCATTTTCCCTTCTCGGCTTTCCTTGGGCTCTGTTGTTGTCTGTTAGGGCCTCCACATAAAGCTTAGCTCTTTCATTTACTACAGTCTCCTCTGATAGAGCTTCTCCATGCAGTTGTGCTCCTTCTTTCCCTACTGTCCCCTTATTTGTGGCTGAGGTAGCAGTCTCTGTTGTCAATCCCAAAATGTTCTTTAGTTCTTTAGGCTGTTTCAGATTTTTCAGTTCCTCTTCTAAACTCTGTATCCTGGCCTCTGCTGCTTTGACATGCACCTCCCACTTCCTGCTTTCCATATCTATCCTCTCTTCCATTCTCATGCTAAGTTCTTCTAGTTTCTTTTCCCATTCATGATCCCTTTTTATGAGCTCTGCTGCCCAGTCTTCCTTTGCAGCTTCCTCCTCCTGTCCCTTGGTTTTTCTTGTTGCTCTCTGGCAACCCATTTTTGTTTTATCCTGATTACGTCAAAGAGAGTGAGTGTGTGTGTGTGTGTGTGTGTGTGTGTGTGTGTGTGTGTGTGTGTGTGTGTTTGTGGATACAGACTCAGCTCTTGGCTCTGAATCTTGCTGGTTCCTAGCCTCTGCAGTTCTTTATATTAAAATTTTTAAACCGTCTCACCCATTTTCTATTTTTTTTTATTGCTTCTTGTACGGTTTAGATGTATGTCGTAATGTGGGTGTTCAGCTTCCACCTGTCTGACTCACTAAATCGTAATGACACAATTGCAAACAAACCGTGCCACGGGTGGGGATTGAACTTGTGGCGAGTAAGTCATAAAACTCCACCTGGCTACAATAAGAGTCATCCAACTAGATACATTTATACATCATAGAGAGGTTAGTCCAGGCCCAACTGTGACCACAAATGCAAGTTTTTACCTTTCTCCTTCTTATTGTGTCTCTGACGTACAATATCTTCGTCTTGTCGACGTGGTACAGATGAAGAACTCTTAATTCCAGTTGCTCTTCACTGCCTCGAATAAAACCTGATTATCTCCCTTCATTTCCCAAGCGCTGCATGACATTTACGAGTTTATTGCTTGTGTCTGAGCACATAACAATCATGTAAAGCATTTTACACCGCTATCCACCCTGTTTATATGTCTCTGGGAACATCTCCGCTGATTCTGCTTTCTGCCAGTGATGTAAAGTGCATTTCCACTGGTCTCGGCTCACTCTTCATTTCCCTCATCAGTCGGATTGCAAACTGTTTTACATCCTCGAACTGTACACGCTTGACTTAGTGTGAACTCTACCTTGCTGCTGCACACTCTTACTGAACTAACATACAAAGTAAATGGTTTGTATACGTCACTGTGGAGATGTTGGTGTGACATTCAACCCCAGGTCTTTGTTTTTCTAAATTTTATAGCTGGAGAGAACATTATATGAACCCCAGTGAGAGTTCTTGTTGAACATTAGGAATATAACAGCTTCGGGTGTTGCTACAAATCACTCTGCCACACGGGTCTCTGAATGCTTTCCTCTGTTTAAAACCTATATGTCACTAATGGCTATAATCATTACCATGATTTTTGAAGACGTGTACCGGTAAGCCAGTGGAAGTCCTCGGTTAGATGGCTAAAAGCTCCAGCTGCTGGCATCATAAGACTAAAACCTGCATTAGGAAACACTGGTTCTGTTTCCTGACAGACATTATACCTACCTATCCTGTGTAAAGTAACTTGTAAGTAAATGATTCTTATCAACATTGACGGACGGATTACATTGACTCCAGGCTGAGAGACTGTTTATCTCTACTCCTGTTCTTTATCATTCTTCTTCGTATTCGACTGGTGAAGTCACTGTGTGGCGAAACGTTTCCACAATAGACACCCAAGTGTTGCACATGTCTTGAATTTATCAAATTAACTTTTGTTCATGTGACTTTACGTTTCTATGTTTTTTTTTTGTGTCAAGTTCTAACAGAACTTTGCTGCCGAATCTTAACTTGTTTTAATTTTTTTATGGAAAGACCCTTAATTAAGAGTATTCCGGTGAGGCAGACACAAAGTATTTTGAAGAATTGAGACACTTATGCAACATATTTATTGAAGTAACGTTTCGCCACAGTGGCTTCATCAGTCCAATACAAAGCAGAAAGGTATAAGGAGAGGAGGAGTTTGAGGTAATTAGTCCCTCATCCTGCTTTATTTTGGACTGATGAAGCCACTGTGTGGCGAAACGTTTCTTCAATAATTATTCCCATATGTTTTCAAAACCATTCATCACACAAAGTATTTTCTTTAACAACATTTCGCCCCTTCCCCTCCCCTGGAGGATTTCGTCAAGCTTAAACGAAACGTTAAATAAAAGACTTAAGAGTGTAAATACGGCCTTAATGTAGAATTTATTAGCTTTTGTCATCAACTGTCTCTGATAATTTTGGTTGTAGTTGACATATTGTAAATATCATGCTAGTATACTAGAATTATATGCCACTATGATATAGGGTTTAGATAGTGTACTATCCAGGATTATGGGAACATATACGTAGATCAAGTTTTCACTGGGACAACGTTTGGCTCTTTATAGAGTTTTATGGATGTGATCCTGTCCCTCCATTCGTTGTTTGTGCCTCTTTATTCGTTGCTTCTGTATTTCCATTCGTTCCTTCTGCCTCTCCATTCGTTGCTCCTGTCTTTCCGTTCGCTACTCCTATCTTTCCATTCGTTACTCCGTCAATCCAAATCTCTTCATTCGTTGTTTTGTTCCCTCTGTAAGTTGATCCGTTCCTTCATTCACAGTTCCATTCTTTCATTTATAGTTCCGTTCCTCCATTCACAGTTCCATTCATCCATTCATAGTTCCATTCCTCCATTCATAGTTCCGTTCCTCCATTCACAGTTCCATTCATCCATTCATAGTTCCATTCCTCCATTCTTAGTTCTGTTCCTCCATTCTTAGTCCTATTCCTCAATTCTTAGTTCCGTTCCTCCATTCTTAGTTCTGTTCCTCCATTCTTAGTCCTATTCCTCTATTCTTAGTTCCGTTCCTCCATTCTTAGTTCCGTTCGTTCATTGATCCGTCAATACACGGGTGTCTCCTTTCACCCATTCATTAATAAATTCTCTGGCGCATTGGCTGATTCAGATAATGTGTATCCCTTGTCTAATGTGTATCCCTTGTCTAATGTGTATCCCTTGTCTAATGTGTATCCCTTGTCTGTGTATCCCTTGTCTTAAGACAGCTCAATACTTTCTGATCCCGCTGGTACTAGGGACAGGCTTACCCATCCAATAAAATTCAGAGTTCTAGTTATATTTGGTTGTTACGAAGAATTTATCATATAGAGGCGAATAACACACACACAAGTTTAACACTTTTTGTACATATAATAATAATAATAATAATAATAATAATAATAATAATAATAATAATTTATATCATGATACAATGTTTATACAGAGATAGGTGACAGTGGTGCATGCAAAAAGTCCATAGTTATGCAGAACATTTTAGGCCAAACTTAAGCCTTGTCATAATAACGGAGGAACCACGAGAAACCTTTTGGGGTCACATAGTGCCAAGGATATGTAAGATTACCAGGTGTGATTATAAGGCAGGGCAGCGCCAATCCCCTGAATCGAGAGCCCTTTACCAGTATCACGGCATTTCTCCATGAAAAGGCAAAGGCTAGAGATGAAGTCAAATGTCAGATGTTAAACATTACGTAAAAGGTTCGTTATGCGTTAAAACAAGTGAGTCGCGGGAAAGATTACAGCGAAGGTCACAGGTTACAGATTATTAGTTAAGTGAGCTTAAAAAACGTACAATTCACTTATACAATTCACGTGTTTGTGTATAATTCACGTGTTTGTGTATGATTCACGTGTTTGTGTATGATTATTCACGTATTTTATATGTATGATTAGCGTATTTATTATAAGATTCATATGTTTGTGTGTGACTTATGTTTATATGTATATATGTATATATGTATATATGTATATATGTATATATGTATATATGTTTATATGTATATATACATACATCTAGGTTTTTCTCCTTTTTCTAAATAGCTCTTGCTCTTTTTTATTTCTTCTATTGTCCATGGGGAAGTGGAAAAGAATCTTTCCTCCGTAAGCCATGCGTGTCGTATGAGGCGACTAAAATGCCGGGAGCAATGGGCTAGTAACCCCTTCTCCTGTATACAATTACTAAAAAAGAGAAGAAGAAAAACTTTATAAAACTGGGTTGCTTAAATGTGCGTGGATGTAGTGCGGATGACAAGAAACAGATGATTGCTGATGTTATGAATGAAAAGAAGTTGGATGTCCTGGCCCTAAGCGAAACAAAGCTGAAGGGGGTAGGAGAGTTTCAGTGGGGGGAAATAAATGGGATTAAATCTGGAGTATCTGAGAGAGTTAGAGCAAAGGAAGGGGTAGCAGTAATGTTAAATGATCAGTTATGGAAGGAGAAAAGAGAATATGAATGTGTAAATTCAAGAATTATGTGGATTAAAGTAAAGGTTGGATGCGAGAAGTGGGTCATAATAAGCGTGTATGCACCTGGAGAAGAGAGGAATGCAGAGGAGAGAGAGAGATTTTGGGAGATGTTAAGTGAATGTATTGGAGCCCTTGAACCAAGTGAGAGAGTAATTGTGGTAGGGGACTTGAATGCTAAAGTAGGAGAAACTTTTAGAGAGGGTGTGGTAGGTAAGTTTGGGGTGCCAGGTGTAAATGATAATGGGAGCCCTTTGATTGAACTTTGTATAGAAAGGGGTTTAGTTATAGGTAATACATATTTTAAGAAAAAGAGGATAAATAAGTATACACGATATGATGTAGGGCGAAATGACAGTAGTTTGTTGGATTATGTATTGGTAGATAAAAGACTGTTGAGTAGACTTCAGGATGTACATGTTTATAGAGGGGCCACAGATATATCAGATCACTTTCTAGTTGTAGCTACACTGAGAGTAAAAGGTAGATGGGATACAAGGAGAATAGAAGCATCAGGGAAGAGAGAGGTGAAGGTTTATAAACTAAAAGAGGAGGCAGTTAGGGTAAGATATAAACAGCTATTGGAGGATAGATGGGCTAATGAGAGCATAGGCAATGGGGTCGAAGAGGTATGGGGTAGGTTTAAAAATGTAGTGTTAGAGTGTTCAGCAGAAGTTTGTGGTTACAGGAAAGTGGGTGCAGGAGGGAAGAGGAGCGATTGGTGGAATGATGATGTAAAGAGAGTAGTAAGGGAGAAAAAGTTAGCATATGAGAAGTTTTTACAAAGTAGAAGTGATGCAAGGAGGGAAGAGTATATGGAGAAAAAGAGAGAGGTTAAGAGAGTGGTGAAGCAATGTAAAAAGAGAGCAAATGAGAGAGTGGGTGAGATGTTATCAACAAATTTTGTTGAAAATAAGAAAAAGTTTTGGAGTGAGATTAACAAGTTAAGAAAGCCTAGAGAACAAATTGATTTGTCAGTTAAAAATAGGAGAGGAGAGTTATTAAATGGAGAGTTAGAGGTATTGGGAAGATGGAAGGAATATTTTGAGGAATTGTTAAATGTTGATGAAGATAGGGAAGCTGTGATTTCGTGTATAGGGCAAGGAGGAATAACATCTTGTAGGAGTGAGGAAGAGCCAGTTGTGAGTGTGGGGGAAGTTCGTGAGGCAGTAGGTAAAATGAAAGGGGGTAAGGCAGCCGGGATTGATGGGATAAAGATAGAAATGTTAAAAGCAGGTGGGGATATAGTTTTGGAGTGGTTGGTGCAATTATTTAATAAATGTATGGAAGAGGGTAAGGTACCTAGGGATTGGCAGAGAGCATGCATAGTTCCTTTGTATAAAGGCAAAGGGGATAAAAGAGAGTGCAAAAATTATAGGGGGATAAGTCTGTTGAGTGTACCTGGTAAAGTGTATGGTAGAGTTATAATTGAAAGAATTAAGAGTAAGACGGAGAATAGGATAGCAGATGAACAAGGAGGCTTTAGGAAAGGTAGGGGGTGTGTGGACCAGGTGTTTACAGTGAAACATATAAGTGAACAGTATTTAGATAAGGCTAAAGAGGTCTTTGTGGCATTTATGGATTTGGAAAAGGCGTATGACAGGGTGGATAGGGGGGCAATGTGGCAGATGTTGCAAGTGTATGGTGTAGGAGGTAGGTTACTGAAAGCAGTGAAGAGTTTTTACGAGGATAGTGAGGCTCAAGTTAGAGTATGTAGGAAAGAGGGAAATTTTTTCCCAGTAAAAGTAGGCCTTAGACAAGGATGTGTGATGTCACCGTGGTTGTTTAATATATTTATAGATGGGGTTGTAAGAGAAGTAAATGCGAGGGTCTTGGCAAGAGGCGTGGAGTTAAAAGATAAAGAATCACACACAAAGTGGGAGTTGTCACAGCTGCTCTTTGCTGATGACACTGTGCTCTTGGGAGATTCTGAAGAGAAGTTGCAGAGATTGGTGGATGAATTTGGTAGGGTGTGCAAAAGAAGAAAATTAAAGGTGAATACAGGAAAGAGTAAGGTTATGAGGATAACAAAAAGATTAGGTGATGAAAGATTGAATATCAGATTGGAGGGAGAGAGTATGGAGGAGGTGAACGTATTCAGATATTTGGGAGTGGACGTGTCAGCGGATGGGTCTATGAAAGATGAGGTGAATCATAGAATTGATGAGGGAAAAAGAGTGAGTGGTGCACTTAGGAGTCTGTGGAGACAAAGAACTTTGTCCTTGGAGGCAAAGAGGGGAATGTATGAGAGTATAGTTTTACCAACGCTCTTATATGGGTGTGAAGCGTGGGTGATGAATGTTGCAGCGAGGAGAAGGCTGGAGGCAGTGGAGATGTCATGTCTGAGGGCAATGTGTGGTGTGAATATAATGCAGAGAATTCGTAGTTTGGAAGTTAGGAGGAGGTGCGGGATTACCAAAACTGTTGTCCAGAGGGCTGAGGAAGGGTTGTTGAGGTGGTTCGGACATGTAGAGAGAATGGAGCGAAACAGAATGACTTCAAGAGTGTATCAGTCTGTAGTGGAAGGAAGGCGGGGTAGGGGTCGGCCTAGGAAGGGTTGGAGGGAGGGGGTAAAGGAGGTTTTGTGTGCGAGGGGCTTGGACTTCCAGCAGGCATGCGTGAGCGTGTTTGATAGGAGTGAATGGAGACAAATGGTTTTTAATACTTGACGTGCTGTTGGAGTGTGAGCAAAGTAACATTTATGAAGGGATTCAGGGAAACCGGCAGGCCGGACTTGAGTTCTGGAGATGGGAAGTACAGTGCCTGCACTCTGAAGGAGGGGTGTTAATGTTGCAGTTTAAAAACTGTAGTGTAAAGCACCCTTCTGGCAAGACAGTGATGGAGTGAATGATGGTGAAAGTTTTTCTTTTTCGGGCCACCCTGCCTTGGTGGGAATCGGCCGGTGTGATAATAAAAAAAAAAAAAAAAAAATGTTTTTTCTGTGTATTGAGGGCTTTAAGGACAGATCACCTTTACTACTGAGTTATGCCACGCGACACAGATAAAGTGTGCCAATTTTCATTTTCCTTGGAGCATCTTTTCACAGAGCGGAGCAATTATTAATCTTCTCCTTTTTCTTTGCCTCCTCTTCCTCCTCCTCCTCCTCCTCTTTATTCTTCCTCACAGACTACTGCAATATGCAACCTGTCTATTATCTCTTGTGTTTTCTTCTTTTTTCGAAGACTACGGCAGTATGTACCATGTCTTTGTTTCCTCTTTTCTTTTGTCAACTTCTGCAATATGCAACCTGCCTTTATATCCTCTTCATTTTCAATAATTTCAACAATATGCAACCCTTCTTTATCTATATTTCTCTTCCTTCCCTCTCAACGACTTCTGCAGTATGCAACCCTTCATCTCTACTCTTCCTTCTTTACTCATCGACTTCAGCAATATTCAACCTTTCTTTATCTCTGTGCCTCTTCCTTCCCTCTCAACGACTTCTGCAGTATGCAATCCTTCATCTCTACTCTTCCTTCTTTTCTCATCGACTTCAGCAATATTCAACCTTTCTTTATCTCTGTGCCTCTTCCTTCTTTCTCAACGACTTCTGCAGTATGCAACCCTTCATCTCTACTCTACCCTCTTTTCTCATCGACTTCAGCAATATTCAACCTTTCTTTATCTCTGTACCTCTTCCTTCCCTCTCAACGACTTCTGCAATATGCAACCCTTCTTTATCCACATTCCTCTCCCTGCTTCCTCAAAGACCGCTGCAATATACGACCTTCATTTTCTCCTGATCTTCCTTTATCAAAGACAACTGCATTACACTGCTGTTAAGCTCACAACATGGAAATATATTTTTCAAACAAAGTAATGAGCATCTGTTTATGAAACAGTGTTCTCTAATAATGTGTTTTTTATTTATTTATTCATAAAAAATGTAACATGATGTATATTAAAAGAAAAAAGAAAATGCGCAATGGGAAATCTACGCCGTAAAAATAATGAAATCTCGATTATTTGTTACGACAGACTCCGGTAAGGTGTTTTGCTATTGTTTTTTTCTCTCTCTCTCTCTCTCTCTCTCTCTCTCTCTCTCTCTCTCTCTCTCTCTCTTTTACACAGGGTTTTACAAGGTTAGGAAAAGTATTCCTAACTTTATTTACATTTGAAAGTTCTGTCTCTCTCTCTCTCTACACAGGGTTTGACAAGGTTAAGGATCCCTAGCTTTATTGACAGGTATTTACAGGTTAAGGATTCCTAACTTTATTGGCAAGCTAAGAGCTGTTACCTACCTCAGCTCATTTGAAAGCATTTTTATTGTTATGAGACATACATGTAGGGAACAGGATGAAGTTGGAGCCATCTGTGGGCCAGCATTTTCATTTGATCAACTGACTTTATCTCGTTGACATCATTATGCTGCACGAATGTGTTCCATACTCGAGTCATCCTGGGTATGTATGATCTCAGATGGAGTGATGTTCTGGAGAAGGGTACAGCCAGAGTGAGGTTGCTTCTTTCTGCCCGTCTTGTGGCATAAAAGCTTGTTTCACGCTGTCCTCGAAGTGGATCCAAGTGGTGGTATTTTGACAATATTGGCCTTGTACATAACAGTAAGGCCACCCACATCCCTCCTATGTTGAAGGCTCTGCTGAAATGACAGATCTATCCAGGATTGGTCCCGGCGAGAGATGAGACGTCTTGCTCTGTTCTCTGTCAAGCAGTCTCAGATGAGAGGGGGGCAGGCAAACCAAGAAAGTGGAGCATACTCAAGGTGTGAGCTTACTTGTGCCTCGTACAGGATTTTTGCAACCCCTCTGTCAAGCAGATGCGAGATACGGCGAAGTGCTGTAAGCTTCCTGGCTGCCTTGTTTGCAAGATTTACAACATGGTTCTTCATGGTTAGTTTGGAGTCATTTCCACCCCAAGGATATCAACTTCTTCTCCAGGTGCCAACATCCTCCCATTCATCTTACTACATGCACCAGTATTACCATCATGGTGCCTAGAGACGATCATCATTTGCGTTTTCTTTCAGGTGCAAATGTTACTTGCCATCTATTTCCCCAAGCTGATATAGCTCTCAGCTGGTGATTGATGTAAGCTTAGAGCAGCTGGCATTTCTTCTCTTGGATAAGTGAATGTCAGTGTACAGTCGTCTGCATATGCATGTGATTCTGGGATGAGATGAAGAAGGTCGTTGAAGTAGACATTCCATAACAGTGGACCCAGCACACTTCCTTGTGGAACGCTTGCCCCTTGGTAGGATGTCTCTCTCTGTCTCTCTCTCTGTCTCTCTCTCTGTCTCTCTCTGTCTCTCTGTCTCTCTCTCTGTCTCTCTCTGTCTCTCTGTCTCTCTCTCTGTCTCTCTCTCTGTCTCTCTCTGTCTCTCTCTCTGTCTCTCTCTCTCTGTCTCTCTCTCTGTCTCTCTCTCTGTCTCTCTCTCTGTCTCTCTCTGTCTCTCTCTCTGTCTCTCTGTCTCTCTCTCTGTCTCTCTGTCTCTCTCTCTGTCTCTCTGTCTCTCTCTCTGTCTCTCTCTCTGTCTCTCTCTCTGTCTCTCTCTCTGTCTCTCTGTCTCTCTCTCTGTCTCTCTGTCTCTCTCTCTGTCTCTCTGTCTCTCTCTCTGTCTCTCTCTCTGTCTCTCTCTCTGTCTCTCTCTGTCTCTCTCTCTGTCTCTCTCTCTGTCTCTCTCTCTGTCTCTCTCTCTCTCTCTCTCTCTCTCTCTCTCTCTCTCTCTCTCTCTCTCGCATAAAGGGAAAGTTTCGCTCAACGAGATCTTTACAGTGCCGTTAATAAAACCCCACTTGAGCGAAACGTTTTCCTAATATATTCTTCTGCCCTCTGTTCCTGTATTACGTTCACTGTCCATCTCATGGACAACAAACGTTTGAAACGAAACAGATGAGGAGAACGGTTCAGTAAACAACGAGAAGAGGATAGGATCGTCAAGGAAAACAAGGAAACAGAGTTAATGAACAAAAAAAGACATAAATAGCTACCCGAAACTAGTTTTTGATGGCTATTTTTAGGAATAAAATTGTGCGATGTTCGAATTCCGGTTTGTTTGAGGTCCGGTGCGTTCCAACACCGGAATTCTGCTGTAGTCGCCATTTGTAATTGTCCTCAGCTACTTTCTAAATTAATCTAATTCCTACTGAGAGAAAACTTTACAGATAAGCGGCCTTGAGTCAATCTGAAACGTGATTTATGCCCGGTATTGAAAAGCTGGTATTTATGACAGTCTTAAAATTATACCGGAGTTACTGTGTATGTGTCTGTATGTGGAAGTCGAGTACTGACGTAGTGACGTAGTTTTGTTATAGTTCGACGTTAAATAACGATATTGAATCACTGTGCTGCAAAGTTACTTTAACGTTCAGGAAGCTAGACACAGGGAGCTAGACATTATAGACGATTATAGTCTATACACGACGTGTCGCTCAGGAGTGGGGTGGAATTTGTCCTTATAGAGACCTGAAGATCAATTCCGAGCGAAACGCTGTTGCAATAAATGCTTGTTTTTTGGTGATTTTATATTTGTTTTGACACTCTGGAGGTTTGAGGGTGACCACTGGTGAGGGATGCCCAGGATGGTGGTATTTGTGGGCGTGGCTGCCACCTGGATTGCTGTAACGTTATTGGTGAAAAAGTTAAAGAAGTAGAGGGCAGTGGTTTGATGGTGGGGGGGGAGGGGGAAGTAAGTGTTGGCTTGAGGAAGAAAGTGCTAGTGTGAGGAAGTGTTGGGAAGAGAGTGCTGGTGTTGGGAAGAGAGTGCTGGTGTTGGGAAGAGAGTGCTGGTGTTGGGAAGAGAGTGCTGGTGTTGGGAAGAGAGTGCTGGTGTTGGGAAGAGAGTGCTGGTGTTGGGAAGAGAGTGCTGGTGTTGGGAAGAGAGTGCTGGTGTTGGGAAGAGAGTGCTGGTGTTGGGAAGAGAGTGCTGGTGTTGGGAAGAGAGTGCTGGTGTTGGGAAGAGAGTGCTGGTGTTGGGAAGAGAGTGCTAATGTGAGGAAGTGCTGATGGGTTAGGAAATGGATTTATTCTTGGTGTAAATTAGATGAATTCAATTCATTGACGTGGTGGTAATGAAGGGGTGACTGATGGTGGCAATGAAGGGGTGACTGGTGGTGGCAATGAAGGGGTGACTGGTGGTGGCAATGAAGGGGTGACTGGTGGTGGCAATGAAGGGGTGAATGGTGGTGACAATGACGGGGTGTCTGGTGGTGGTAATGAAGGGGTGACTCGTGGTGGCAATGAAGGGGTGACTGGTGGTGGCAATGAAGGGGTGACTGGTGGTGGTAATGAAGGGGTGACTGGTGGTGGCAATGAAGGGGTGACTGGTGGTGGCAATGAAGGGGTGACTGGTGGTGACAATGACGGGGCGTCTGGTGGTGGTAATGAAGGGGTGACTGGTGGTGGTAATGAAGGGGTGTCTGGTGGTGGTAATGAAGGGGTGACTGGTGGTGGTAATGAAGGGGTGACTGGTGGTGGCAATAAAGGGGTGACTGGTGGTGGCAATGAAGGGGTGACTGGTGGTGGTAATGAAGAGGTGACGGGTGGTGGTAATGGAGGGCGCGCTGGTAAGGGTGGTGGGCAGGTTAACGTTGATGTTCACAGCAGCTGGGAGAGAAACTCTCCTGTTTACCCTGATAAGAGGAGGAAATCTGTGAGAGGTGACCAAGAAACAGACAGGATGATGGCGTGAGGCCAGGTGACTCATGGGAATATAAATGGAGGAGGGAAGAGATGAGAGATGTTAGATAGGCAGGAGGCAGGAAAGGAAGGCAGGAGGTAGAGAAGGCAGTAAGATAGGCAGGTGGCAGGGAAAGCAGTATGGTAAACAGGGAAGGAAGTAGGGTAGGCAGGAAAGGCAGTAAGGTAGACAGGGAAGGCAGTAAAGTAGGCAGGGAAGGCAGTATGTAGACAGGTGGCAGGGAAGGCAGTATGTAGACAGGTGGCAGGGAAGTCAGTGTGTAGACAGGTGGCAGGGAAGGCAGTGAGGTACGCAGGTGGCAGGGAAGGCAGTGAGGTAGGCAGGTGGCAGGGAAGGCAGTGAGGTAGGCAGGTGGCAGGGAAGGCAGGCATTGTTGGATATTCAAAATCAAATTACAGGCCAGATGACCATCCTGAAGTGGTGGTCTTGATGGAGATGCATAAAAATCACGCTGAGATATGATACACAGTGAGGAAGATACCTCTGTCAGAGTGAGTCTAAGATACCCTCCTCCAGCAGCACGCTTCTGAACGTCGCAATACCCTCCTCCAGCAGCACGCTTCTGAACGTCGCAATACCCTCCTCCAGCAGCACGCTTCTGAACGTCGCAATACCCTCCTCCAGCAGCACGCTTCTGAACGTCGCAATACCCTCCTCCAGCAGCATGCTTCTGAACGTCGCAATACCCTCCTCCAGCAGCACGCTTCTGAACGTCGCAATACCCTCCTCCAGCAGCACGCTTCTGAACGTCGCAATACCCTCCTCCAGCAGCACGCTTCTGAACGTCGCAATACCCTCCTCCAGCAGCACGCTTCTGAACGTCGCAATACCCTCCTCCAGCAGCACGCTTCTGAACGTCGCAATACCCTCCTCCAGCAGCACGCTTCTGAACGTCGCAATACCCTCCTCCAGCAGCACGTTTCTGAACGTCGCAATACCCTCCTCCAGCAGCACGCTTCTGAACGTCGCAGTACCCTCCTCCAGCAGCACGCTTCTGAACGTCGCAGTACCCTCCTCCAGCAGCACGCTTCTGAACGTCGCAATACCCTCCTCCAGCAGCACGCTTCTGAACGTCGCAATACCCTCCTCCAGCAGCACGTTTCTGAACGTCGCAATACCCTCCTCCAGCAGCACGCTTCTGAACGTCGCAATACCCTCCTCCAGCAGCACGCTTCTGAACGTCGCAATACCCTCCTCCAGCAGCACGCTTCTGAACGTCGCAATACCCTCCTCCAGCAGCACGCTTCTGAACGTCGCAATACCCTCCTCCAGCAGCACTCTTCTGAACGTTGCAATACCCTCCTCCAGCAGCACTCTTCTGAACGTCGCAATACCCTCCTCCAGCAGCACGCTTCTGAACGTCGCAATACCCTCCTCCAGCAGCACGCTTCTGAGCGTCGCAATACCCTCCCCCAGCAGCACGTTTCTGAACGTCGCAATACCCTCCTCCAGCAGCACGCTTCTAAACGTCGCAATAGCCTCCTTCAGCAGCACGCTTCTGAACGTCGCAATACCCTCCTCCAGCAGCACGCTTCTGAACGTCGTAGTACCCTCCTCCAGCAGCACGCTTCTGAACGTCGCAATACCCTCCTCCAGCAGCACGCTACTGAACGACGCAAAACCCTCCTACAGCACGCTTCTGAAGGTCGCAATACCCTCCTCCAGCAGCACGCTTCTGAACGTCGCAATACCCTCCACCAGCAGCACGCTTCTGAATGTCGCAATACCCTCCTCCAGCAGCACGCTTCTGAACATCGCATTACCCTCCTCCAGCAGCACGCTTCTGAACGTCGCAATACCCTCCTCCTCCAACAGCACGCTTCTGAACGTCGCAGTTCCCTCCCCCAGCAGCACGCTTCTGAACGTCGCAATACCCTCCTCCAGCAGCACGCTTCTGAACGTCGCAATACCCTCTGAACGTCGCAATACCCTCCTCCAGCCGCACGCTCCTGAATGTCGTAATATCTTCATGGAGGCTTTTTCTGATGACCTGCTGAGCTGCAGTGAATCCCCGCTGTTGGCTGTAGTGTGACCTCCAGAGGGAGGTCCAATCTTGATTATTATATTCATAGGAAAACGGTGAACCAGCAGAGGTCATAATACACCTGGGAAATGGGGGTAATTAGGGTCGATCCAATTACGCGAAGGTGGCTCCAATGTCACAGCATGACAACACCTCATCTTTGACGGCGTTAGACCAGGAGCTTCTGACGATCAGGTTCAGTCTCCGTCATTGCTGAAGAATGAGACACTTGTGCAATGTATAGGAATCTTTATTGAGGAAACGTTTCGCCAGCCAGTGGCTTCTTCAGACGCCACTGGGGGTCTGTATGTTCATTGTTGTCAATGGACATACATAGCGGCTAAAATGCAGCCTAGCAGACTTTTACAGTCTTCTTGAAGCGGTAAGTGGAACGCACCAATTGATGTGATGGTGGAGGTAATCACTATACACAACTTTAAGAGTTAAAACGATCAGGTTCTACAGGCTAGGATGTAAAGACGTTTGATAAAAGTTAAGAGGCAGGGCCAGGAGTTATGAATCAACCCATGCACATAAACCTAGGTAATTATAAAATAGTTTTAATTAACATGACGTTGAAAATAATTATGGTCATATTGCCCCTCAAGGAAGGTTCCTTGATGTTGGTGAGGGGCTCTTGATTTAGGGAATTGGATCTGTGCTCCAGTTCCCCGAATTAAGCCTGAATGCCTTCCACATCCCCCCCAGGCGCTGTATAATCCTCCGGGTTTAGCGCTTCCCCCTTGATTATAATAATAATAATGGTCATATTGCACTCACCGTTGTATTGTTTTGTGTGGAAGATAATTATAATCCAGAATAATCTCTGTATAATATAGACTAATTATAGATATAAATACACTCTCGGTAATTTAAATCATTTTATTTTGAAATCGTGTAGTTTAAGTTAATGTGATTTAAGCCAGTATATTTTAAGTCAGTATAAAGGTTAATGGAAACACCTAGCACTGCTACATTCGCTGTGCACCAAAAAAACCTCAATTTCATTGCCTCTGAAATGCATATCCAAAGTTTTCAACAAGATTCCAGAGGGAATATTTTCAACATTGCAGACACGTAACAGCCTGGTTGATCAGACCCTGATCCACCATGAGGCCTGGTCTCAGACCGAGCCACGGGGGAGTTGACCCCCGAAACCCTTTCCAGGTAAACTCCAGGTAAACGTTCTGTAAGAACATATTTATTAAAGTAAGGCTGATGCAAGCAGGGAATGAGATGAAAAGCTGTAAGCCTTCTCCCTGAAAGATGGCTGCCTTGGATCAAAGTCTAGCGCAAGCTGGACGCCAAGGTATTGTCCAGTGTGGTGAGAATGGCATAGCACTGCGTACCTTGTTCCAAGGTTCGTAGGTTCGAGTCTCCTTCAGCCAGAGATCAGTGTTTATATATATATATATATATATATATATATATATATATATATATATATATATATATATATATATATATATATATATATATAATCAAATCAAGATTAGACACACACACACAGGATCCATACATAGCTTTAAGATGAGGTACGATAAAGTTCATGGAGCAGGGAGAGAGTGGAACTGGTAGCGACTAGTGAAGAGGCGGGGCCAGGAGCAATGAATCGACCCCCTGCATCCGCAAATAGGTGAGTACAAATAGGTCACCTCACACACACACACACACACACACACACACACACACACCACGTATTCAATATTATATATACTCTATATAAGAGGCTATAGAGCTTTGTGATGCTAAAAGTCACAGTAAAGAAGACTGGATAAGAGAAAAGAGGGGAGCAAACAGGAAAAGATGAATAGGCAGAGGAAGAGAGGGAAGGACGCAGGATTTGGAAAGGGTAACGAGGAGAGGGGAAGAGATGAAGGAAGAGGAAGGAAGAAGTGAAAGAGGAAGAGAGGGAGGAAGATATTCGTTTGCATATACAATCTTGTATTATGTTGTATGAACGTATACAGGAAGCTGTGAATGTATCTTGATTCATCCTAATGTCTTCTAACTATACTCAACTATTATTATTATTATTATTATTATTATTATTATTATTATTATTATTATTATTATTATTATTATTATTATTTATTATTGTTATTGTCATTATTATTGTTATTTTATTTTGATTAATTTTAGTCATTATTATTGTTATGTTATTTTTATTATTACTGTCATTATTATTACTGCATTATTATTATTATTATTACTGTATTATTATTATTATTACTGTATTATTATTATTATTACTGTTTTATTATTATTATTGTTGTGTGTGTGAATGTGTTCACTTGGCACCATTGTGTTGCGTGTTTGCAGTGTGTGTTAGAGGGGTGTTGTCCATAAGACAGGAGATAATGTATGTTAATAACACTGGATGAAGTTAGCATTAGTCGTTGCTGAAATGAAACTGTTAATGCGGTCGCTGTTCCTGCTGTTGGTGCTTTGTCGAATGTTCCTGTTGTTCCTTGCTCTGTCTCTCTGTTTGTCTGTGTAATTGCCTAGCGGAGTTTATGTGGGAGGGCGGGCGGGGAGGTTGAGCGGCAGCTCATGGCAAAGTTTCTAAATTTTCGATTTACTGGCGAGGCTTAGTTGTGTCATGTAACTTGTGAGTTTATGTTTAGATAATCCTCTTTCACTTTCCAAGCTCGTGCCATTTCTTCTCTGCCATTGTAGAGGGTAAAAAGGACTTTTTTAAAGTTAGTGTCATTTTTATGTTCTCTTGACCTGGTCATCCTCATGTATAATATAATAATAATAATAATAATAATAATAATAATAATAATAATAATAATTCATTATAAGCGTTAAACTCGGCTGGCCGAGGCTCGAACCCGTGTTATTTTAGCCCGACTCGTGGGAAGCAAGTCAAAATTCACGACACTCTAACCACTGGACGACACAATCCTTCAAACATCATGTACGTAGCGGGACTAGTCATGTTTCATGTTGCGAGGACACACGTGGCCGTGGTAAGCTCAGTGCTAATTTCATTCTGCTCCTGTTTGAATACCAGCCTTCACGAGCACTCCATATATTAATGCAACCACGAAACAAGTGGCATTATTGAATTTTGACTTGTTTCCCACGAGGCGGGCTAAAATAACACGGGTTCGATCCTCGCCCAGCCACAGTTTGCTAATTCCATTAATACCATTTGCTTCGTGGTTGCATTAATATATATATATATATATATATATATATATATATATATATATATATATATATATATATATATATATATATATATATGTATATATATATATATATATATATATATATATATATATATATATATATATATATATATATATTTATATTAGTGAAGCATGATGTGAGGTTATTAGTGAAGCATGAGTGCCAGTGCCAAATATGAATATAGCGCAAGTAAGAATGTTGAGTATTAGCCTGGCGCGATTGTAAATACTAAATACGCGTATGACGCGAATGTAGGAATGAGAGTGGGAGTGCCAAATATGAGCGTGACGCGAGTGATAGTGAGAGCAGGCAGTGCCAGGCTTGGGCAGGCACCAATCAGGCACAGAGCCAGGTAGGGCCTGCTGGTGAGGGTGTTGATAGGGTGTCCACCCCCATCCAACCCCCTGACTCGAGCCATCTCACTGCTGTGAGTAACACATGTCTCTGTGTATTGACCTTTACTGTCTCCCTTGTGTACCGACCCTTGACGTGGACTAAGTCAGCCATCTAGTGGAGTGGAGTGGTGCTGGACGCTGTTCATTGATGGACAGTTTGACCCGACTATTTGACCAGGTGGCTGTTGAGATACACCACATGTAGCATAACTTGTTGAGATACACCACATGTAGCATAACTTGTTGAGATACACCACATGTAGCATAACTTGTTGAGATACACCACATGTAGCATAACTTGTTGAGATACACCACATGTAGCATAACTTGTTGAGATACACCACATGTAGCATAACTTGTTGAGATACACCACATGTAGCATAACTTGTTAAGCATAGGACCTTTGTTTACCATCCTGTCTCAGGTACCTATACTGCCACCTACAAATATAGTATCATGCTGTAAGATCACAAGAAACAGGTAATATAACCACAGTGAAAAGTAGTAGTAGTACTAGTCGTAATAGTAGTAGTAGTGCTAGCATTTGAAGATCTTTCGTGATCTCTCACATTATTTCTCGATAATGTGAGAGTGTGCTTGCAATACTGCTATGTCGTAATGTGGCTATGTTGCACGAACAAAGCTTATTCTGACATTTATTTTTTTCGTGTTTATACATCGTTTTCCGAGGACAGTTGTTCTCTTCACGCCTCTCTCTCTCTCTCTCTCTCTCTCTCTCTCTCTCTCTCTCTCTCTCTCTCTCTCTCTCTCTCTCTCTCTCTCTCTCTCTCTCTCTCTCTCTCTCTCTCTCTGCTTGCAACAGCACACAGGCACTGCATAAGTGTCCTCTTTACTTCTTTTTCTATTCTTCCCCTCAATTGTTGCATGGTATTCGACTCTCCCCTGTGTTCATGGTGCTAAAGATTTCAGGGTCGTAAATTAACTGAGATTTGCAGTCACTGGAAGGGTCGACCCCCGATAAAGGGTTAAGTAAAGGTTCCACTCATTATTATTATTAGTAGTAGTAGCTGTATTGTTATCATTATTTTATTATTATTGGATTATTATTGGAATTGTTATTATTATTTAATGGCATTAGTCAGATATATGTTGCTGGTGTCAGTGACATTCATGTTCTCGAGGGTACGGTTTAGATTAATGTTACTCTTGGTATCCCCATGGCATTTTTCAGCTTTATATTTCAGATTTATATTAATGTTTATTGTTCAAATTCAATTTCTCGAAAATATCTTCACGATGATTTATAAATGTGTGTCTGTTTTAGAATCTGAGCGTAACATCATGTCAGTATCTTGCCCTATGGACCTCTCTCTCTCTCTCTCTCTCTCTCTCTCTCTCTCTCTCTCTCTCTCTCTCTCTCTCTCTCTCTCTCTCTCTCTCTCTCCCTCCCTCCTTCAATCTCCAAACCTCCTCACCACTTTTGGCACTTTCACTCTGCTGGCTGCACCAATCTTGGTTATTTTTGTATTGATTTTCTGCCTGGTGAATATTGCTTCTCACATCACGGTGCATCCATACTTGCCTCTGCGTCATCCAGATTAGTATTCCATCCTCATGCCGTACTACTGACGTTAGTGAAGAAAAGACATGTTGCAGAACACGCTTTTAATGGTACGATGTTTCGCTCTGCCTAGAACTTTATTCAGGCATGAATAGTATCTTCAAATGAGCTGATAAAACTTTACACTGAGCTAAGTTTTTTTTCTTTTTCACTGTATAAGCGTGGTTCGTAACGTGTCTTTTCATTGAGATTACACTGATACCTTCTTCCTTGCCTCAGAGAATTTCCTATCCTATCTGCTGCTGTCTTGCAGCATTGCATAGCTCCTGACGACGTACGAGAGTGCGAAAGATCTAGAGCTGAAGACTTCTATCCTCGTGTGGCTTGTATTGTTAAGATCGCCTGTTTGCGATTGCATCACATTACTGCTAAAAAAAAGTAAGTTTGAATCCTGTTATGCCTGCTTTCTCTCTCCTCTATATCTTTGCTTTCTTTCTCTTTCACCTCTATCTTGGGTAGATTTGTCGTGTTCTACACAAATTCAGAAGTGGAATCTGTTTTCTTTTAATTTGTACCGCTGATAGTTTATTTTGTACCCGCGGTCCGAATGCGATTTTGTTGGCAAAAAAAAAAAATACAGGAGTCACAGTGAGTCCTTTTCAGACGTAGTTTCGTGCAATGAATCCTTTTCAGACCCAGTTTCTTGCACTGCGGCCTTTTCAGACCCAGTTTCGTGCAGTATTGCATCTTTTGGAGACTTCATTTATGTCTTAGATTGCATTCACATCATATTGTTGTTAAATATCGACATAATAATAAAGCTTACACATTTCGGCAGCGACCAGGTTTAGGCTTCAGTATTTTACGTTTCATTCATAATAAAAAAAAAAACAGAAAAATACCAGATATCGCAGTGTCTTATTTCTGGAATAATATTTAGATTTTATTAGAATTTCATATTTTTATTATAAATTGTATTGTTTCACGATGGATATTTCCTCAACTAAGTAAATATTAATACTACTTAAACTGTCGATTATTAATGTGGGACCGAAACGTGGTAATAAGTTTCGGTCTTCTATGAGCGGGTTATTTGTGTATTCCCGTCAGGGTATTGTGCCATTTTGCTCGTTACTTAGTATTGTCACTATTGCAAGCGCAGCCATCCGTGGGTCCAAGATAGAAAGAGATCAGTGATATTTGTAAATATCGCGCAACGAGGTGATGGAGTTAGGGAGTGATGAGAGAGGTTGGGTGGATTACATCAACCTACAGTCAATTACGTACGTGTTGAGTGAATGTTTGATTACTTTTTTTGTAATCTTTGTGAGCCATCTGTAGACGCGAGGTAAAACAGATTCAGGTTAGTTATAAACTTTCTTAATGATGCTCGTAAATAGCCTGGAGCAAGGTGGAGGGACGTATCTTGTTGGAGGAGGGGAGGCTGTCAGGTCTGCTGGAGGAGGGAAGACTCAGGTCAGACTACTAGAGTGCTTACTATAGAGGGGGATGTGAGGTTGAGCTCTGGTTGTAGTGCCCCCCCTGGACGTGTGCAAATATCCTGGAAGTGGCGTGCGTTGTGCTACACGCTAGCGCGGGAAAAGGGGGCCAGAGATTGCAATAAAAATTCCCTGTGTACCCAGTGTAGATAAGTTGGTGCACAGGTCAAGGCACACACATGTAAATATTCTGAAGCAATGGTTATACTCTAGTGGGAGTAGTGGGTAGAGAGAGAGAGGTAGAGCTGTGATTGAAGCTCACTGTAGGCAGAGAGAGAGAGAGAGAGAGAGAGGGGGGGAGTGAGCGAGTTTGAGACAGAGAGACAGAGACAGACGGACAGACAAAGAGATACTAAAACAGGAATATATAAAAACAGGAAAACAAACACACACACACACACACACACACACACACACACACACACACACACACACACACACACACAGTGAAGAGTCGGGGCCAGGAGCTGAGTATCGACCCCTGCAACTACAATTAGATGAGTACACACACACACCTGACGCGCCGGGTCACCATCTGGAAAAGACCCGGGCCGGGACGAGACCTGCGAACCTGCTACAGTACAGTACTACGAGCCGGTGAAATTGTTCAAATGTGTTGATGCCGACAGATTGCTGGCATGAGATATCCACACAATCAAGACATTAACTGAAGCAGACGTTTCGCCACTTGCGGCTTTTCAAACCTAACAAAGCCACAAGTGGCGAAACGTCTCCTTGACTGTTCCCACACATCTTACTCTCTCACGTGACGGAGAAAGTTACACAACAACTGAAGATGTCGCTGTAACTCAGGAATCAAGAGACAGTGATGACAGGCGAGTGAAAACAGAGTAGACAACAGCATAAAAAAAATGCGGCAAAGTGTGAGATAAGTGATATTAAGAGTTTTCGACTGGGGAGAAAATTAGACTTGAAACTCCGACAGGTGATCCGATTTTCGGGGAAATAATTATATGAGAGAATTAGAGTTTGAGAATCAGGCATAGAAGAGATGAAGACAGATGGGAACTACTGCGTACTGCAAGACACTGGTTGCAGAACGCGCTTTTGTTTGGACAACATTTCGCTCTGTGTATAACGAAATCATGACTTAAAGCTCTACTCTGAACGAAATGTTGTCCAAACAAAGCAAAAGCACGTTCTACAACTTGTCTTTAGGAAAAACGTTCGCTCTGTGTAGAGCTTAAAATCATGGCTTGATAAAGCTCTACACAGAGCAACTTTTATCTGTCTTCATTCGAATATAATTAGAAGTTTCAAAAAAGCAGTGCTTATCTAAAGTTAATATAACAGCTCTTATCCTGTAAATTACCCGTGCTAACCCAGTAGTAGACACTTCAGCCATTAAATTATAAAAAGAGGCCGAAGAATAAGTCACAATAGCGTGGCTGGAAGAACACACATACAACCCGCACATTTTTGACACTTATGCCAAATCTCACTCCCCTATGTACTGGTTATTTGAGTTTTATAAGAGGTTAATGCGGTTGTTAGAGTGGTGCAGTTTCCAGCATCACGGAGCCGGTCATTAGCACTTAGCGAGGCAGTATTGGCAAGATAATTAATCCGGCAGAGCAAAAATTGGATACTTTCCTAGCGGAACCAAAACAGTAAAGAAGCTGGAGGAAGCAATCTTGCAGGATCAAAGCCAAAGGTGATTTATATTCTCAGTAAAGCAATTTTATTTAAATATAAATTCCGTCATTCGTTTGTGCTCTCTCTCTCTCTCTCTCTCTCTCTCTCTCTCTCTCTCTCTCTCTCTCTCTGTATGTCGTTCTTGAAGTTTTTCCGTTGCCCTTATTGCAATATGTGCGTGTGTGCGCGTGTGTATACACACACACACACACACACACACACACACACACATATATATATATATATATATATATATATATATATATATATATATATATATATATATAAATATATATATAGATAGATATATATATATATATATATATATATATATATATATATATATATATATATATTATTGTAACCACGAACGAGTGATATTTAATCAATAACGGGTTGGTACGCAAGACACAATGAAGTCAACGACATCATAAAGAGAAGTCTTGCTGCAGCTGGATGCCTAGACGAAAGAGAGTCCCGATCACTAGCAGGCAACAGTATTCGCAACCCAGCAAACCGCCCTGACAGGATCACCATTTATCCTTGGAAGAATGGCAGACTCTTAGCATGGGACTATACCTGCTTGTCGACGCTGGCTGACACCTACATCCATTACAGTGTCGAGCGACATGGAGGAGCTGCTGATCACAGGGAGGAGTACAACATCGGCAAGTATAGAGACATAAGCCAACAGTATCAATTTGTTCCTGTGGGATCAGAGACCTTGGGATCATGGGGAAAAAAATGCCACACGCTTCCTTAAAGAACTGCGGTCCAGACTTATCGACACCACCAGGGACCCGAGGGCAGCTACTTTCATGTTCCAGCCCCTCAGCGTGGCCATCCAGAAGGAAAATGCTTGCTGCATATTTGGCTCGCGTCCGGCTTCAGAGGAGCTGGAGGAGATTCATAATCTTTGATATAATGTACCAATGTATTCATGTTTGTATTTTTTTAATCACTGTATTCCGTTTATAAATAAAGTTCACATAGGATGAAAGTCCCCAGTCCAGTTCTAGAGGTGGTGCCTAAACAAGTGATATCACAATATACAAAATAACCACTGTCAAAAAATAGTGAATTTCTAAGTGCTTTCGTGATTTCTCACATTCTCATGGAACTGAGAGAGAGAGAGAGAGAGAGAGAGAGAGAGAGAGAGAGAGAGAGAGTGAGTGAGTGTGTGTGTGTGTGTGTAAATAAGTTTTCCTGGTAAATATATTTCCTGCAGTATCGCCAATCAGAATCAGTTGACAAACTTGAAAGCCGTTAACAAGGTTTGGCGGTAACTTTGAGTTCCCGGGGAAAAACGAAACCGCCAAAAAAGTTTTAAAATCCTTTGAGCAAATTACACGCGCGGGAAGGAGAGGATTGCGCGCCAGAAACGAAGAAATGCAAACATTTCCTCGACAACATTTGTAGTATTTGTTGATTGGCGGTCACTCAGACCGTCCAGTCCAGCAGTGGTTAATCAGCTGCTGCCACTGCTGATGATGCTGACGCTGTCCCAAGACTCAGATAAGACTCCCTCTGGCGGGTCTTCTAATGATTTAAAGTCGCGTCAGGTGACTATCTGGGGCGAATATATTATTGTTTATTATCATTATTACTTTATTATTTTATTATTATTTTATTATCGTTATTGTTTTTATCACATTATTATTATTATTATTATTATTATTAGTAGTAGTAGTAGTAGTAGTAGTAGTAGTAATAGTAGTAGTAGTAGTAGTATTACCCTTATTATTATTATTATTATTATTATTGCTATTATATTATTGTTTATTATTATTTTTATTTGTATAATTTTTAGACGAAAGGCTAAACCCGTATGCGTCATTCAACACAAATAGTGCAGGCTCCTTCCTCCGTCTAGCTAATGGTGAGGTACAAGTTACCACTATGTAGTACTCACTTGCTTTTTAATGTGCGACGTGTTTGGTGTTGATGTAAGCCAGACCAAAGCGGAAATTTTGCGGCTTGAGATAAATAAATTGTTGCTAATATTTCATGAAGCTCTAAACTCGTGTGGGTTACTTAACACCTGGAAGGAGTGGAGGCTGGAGCCTTCATCCGCTGGTCGAGGTCAGGGTCACATTCCACCAAAGCTGTTGGTGACCTCGGACAGGAAAGAACATTAAATGAAAGTCAGTTTTCTACTGGATTACAGGAGAACTTTGACCATTAATTACATAGCTTTGTAATTGTGTGTTTTGTACATGTAAAAGGACAACTACGCTCGTAGCGGGTGCGTGTTTTGCTAGGTCATAACAGGAATAGCAAGGATTGGGATAGGGATAGGGACTGACTGGGGATAGGATAGAATAGTGAAAACGGTTGTGGGTAGACAGGAAGAGACAGAGGTAGGATTTTTTTTTTTTTACACAGGGTTTTACAAGGTTAGGGTAAGGATTCCTAACTTTATTTCCATTATAAAAGTTGTTGGAAATATAAACACAAATGCAGTATAATGTGATCCTTTATTGACAACGTTTCACCCACACAGTGGGCTTTTTCAAGTCACACACGGATCTGTGTGTGACTTGAAAAAGCCCACTGTGTGGGTGAAACGTTGTCAATAAAGGATCACATTATACTGCATTTGTGTTTATATTTCCATTGTGTCGGTATTTTATACCATTTATTTCCATAAAAGTTGTTACCTACATCAGCTCATTTGAAAGCCTTTTTATTTATGGTTAAGTGGCCTGACCATTTTCGGTGGGTTATAAGAGAGATTTTTGTCACATAATGACGAATTTCGTATATTGATGCGTTCAGGATGGAGCTGATATCTGCATGAAAAACTACAGACCTGCTACGAGGGTTGTACTCTGGTATCTGCATGAGAAAGTACAGACCTGCTACGAGGGTTGTACTCTGGTATCTGCATGAGAAAGTACAGACCTGCTACGAGGGTTGTACTCTGGTATCTGCATGAAAAACTAGACCTGCTACGAGGGTTGTACTCTGGTATCTGCATGAAAAACTAGACCTGCTACGAGGGTTGTACTCTGGTATCTGCATGAAAAACTAGACCTGCTACGAGGGTTGTACTCTGGTATCTGCATGAAAAACTAGACCTGCTACGAGGGTTGTACTCTGGTATCTGCATGAAAAACTAGACCTGCTACGAGGGTTGTACTCTGGTATCTGCATGAAAAACTAGACCTGCTACGAGGGTTGTACTCTGGTATCTGCATGAAAAACTAGACCTGCTACGAGGGTTGTACTCTGGTATCTGCATGAAAAACTAGACCTGCTACGAGGGTTGTACTCTGGTATCTGCATGAAAAACTAGACCTGCTACGAGGGTTGTACTCTGGTATCTGCATGAAAAACTAGACCTGCTACGAGGGTTGTACTCTGGTATCTGCATGAAAAACTACAGACCTGCTACGAGGGTTGTACTCTGGTATCTGCATGAAAAACTAGACCTGCTACGAGGGTTGTACTCTGGTATCTGCATGAAAAACTACAGACCTGCTACGAGGGTTGTACTCTGGTATCTGCATGAAAAAACTACAGACCTGCTACGAGGGTTGTACTCTGGTATCTGCATGAAAAACTAGACCTGCTACGAGGGTTGTACTCTGGTATCTGCATGAAAAACTAGACCTGCTACGAGGGTTGTACTCTGGGATCTGCATGAGAAAGTACAGACCTGCTACGAGGGTTGTACTCTGGTATCTGCATGAAAAAACTACAGACCTGCTACGAGGGTTGTACTCTGGTATCTGCATGAGAAAGTACGGACCTGCTACGAGGGTTGTACTCTGGTATCTGCATGAAAAACTACAGACCTGCTACGAGGGTTGTACTCTGGTATCTGCATGAGAAAGTACAGACCTGCTACGAGGGTTGTACTCTGGTATCTGCATGAAAAAACTACAGACCTGCTACGAGGGTTGTACTCTGGTATCTGCATGAAAAACTACAGACCTGCTACGAGGGTTGTACTCTGGTATCTGCATGAGAAAGTACAGACCTGCTACGAGGGTTGTACTCTGGTATCTGCATGAAAAACTACAGACCTGCTACGAGGGTTGTACTCTGGTATCTGCATGAGAAAGTACGGACCTGCTACGATGGTTGTACTCTGGTATCTGCATGAGAAAGTACAGACCTGCTACGAGGGTTGTACTCTGGTATCTGCATGAGAAAGTACGGACCTGCTACGAGGGTTGTACTCTGGTATCTGCATGAAAAACTACAGACCTGCTACGAGGGTTGTACTCTGGTATCTGCATGAAAAACTACAGACCTGCTACGAGGGTTGTACTCTGGTATCTGCAAGAAAAACTACAGACCTGCTACGAGGATTGTACTCTGGTATCTGCATGAGAAAGTACAGACCTGCTACGAGGGTTGTACTCTGGTATCTGCATGAGAAAGTACAGACCTGCTACGAGGGTTGTACTCTGGTATCTGCAAGAAAAACTACAGACCTGCTACGAGGATTGTACTCTGGTATCTGCATGAGAAAGTACAGACCTACTACGAGGGTTGTACTCTGGTATCTGCATGAGAAAGTACAGACCTGCTACGAGGGTTGTACTCTGGTATCTGCATGAGAAAGTACGGACCTGCTACGAGGATTGTACTCTGGTATCTGCATGAAAAACTACAGACCTGCTACGAGGGTTGTACTCTGGTATCTGCATGAGAAAGTACGGACCTGCTACGAGGATTGTACTCTGGTATCTGCATGAGAAAGTACAGACCTGCTACGAGGGTTGTACTCTGGTATCTGCATGAGAAAGTACAGACCTGCTACGAGGGTTGTACTCTGGTATCTGCAAGAAAAACTACAGACCTGCTACGAGGATTGTACTCTGGTATCTGCATGAGAAAGTACAGACCTGCTACGAGGGTTGTACTCTGGTATCTGCATGAGAAAGTACAGACCTGCTACGAGGGTTGTACTCTGGTATCTGCATGAGAAAGTACGGACCTGCTACGAGGATTGTACTCTGGTATCTGCATGAAAAACTACAGACCTGCTACGAGGGTTGTACTCTGGTATCTGCATGAGAAAGTACGGACCTGCTACGAGGATTGTACTCTGGTATCTGCATGAGAAAGTACAGACCTGCTACGAGGGTTGTACTCTGGTATCTGCATGAGAAAGTACAGACCTGCTACGAGGGTTGTACTCTGGTATCTGCATGAAAAACTACAGACCTGCTACGAGGGTTGTACTCTGGTATCTGCATGAGAAAGTACAGACCTGCTACGAGGGTTGTACTCTGGTATCTGCATGAAAAACTACAGACCTGCTACGAGGGTTGTACTCTGGTATCTGCATGAAAAACTAGACCTGCTACGAGGTTTGTACTCTGGTATCTGCATGAAAAACTAGACCTGCTACGAGGGTTGTACTCTGGTATCTGCATGAAAAACTAGACCTGCTACGAGGTTTGTACTCTGGTATCTGCATGAAAAACTAGACCTGCTACGAGGGTTGTACTCTGGTATCTGCATGAAAAACTAGACCTGCTACGAGGTTTGTACTCTGGTATCTGCATGAAAAACTAGACCTGCTACGAGGGTTGTACTCTGGTATCTGCATGAAAAACTACAGACCTGCTACGAGGGTTGTACTCTCAGCTAATTCAGATTAAGCTTATTATATTCATGTATGAAGTTCCAAACCTGTACCGGTTCAAGATTTGTTTACAAATGCTCCCCGTGAGTAAAAAGTAGGTATATATATCCTTTGATAAAGGTCAGAAACTTGGAATAGACCATTTTTTTTCCGAAATTTATCTCTTTAAAGATAATGAACACACTGGTTGAAGAGACCAGATATCAGTGTTCAAGACAAGTTTAATAAAGTTGCAGTTTATTTCTAAGAGTCTACATAGTAAGGTGTTATGGACCTGCCTCGCATGGGCCAGTATGGAGGTGCCTCGCATGGGCCAGTATGGACCTGCCTCGCATGGGCCAGTAGGCCTGTTACAGTGTTCTTTCTTTCTTATGTTCTTATGTTACGTAAAGACTAGCAACATACAAGGTTTAAACGCTACTTACCAAGAACAAGTCACCCAAATAACCTCACACTTTGCAGAGGAAACTTCAAACGACTTTTCGGTTCCTCTCCAGAGCGTCGGGTTATTTGTCAATTGTTTTTAAGACACGATAATATGACTTATATTCGTCTATGTACAATTTACGTATCTGAAGAGTAGTGCCGTAAAGCATAACATGTTCCGTTTACGATATTAAACTACTTAATATTCATTAGTGTGAGGAGATTAGATTATAACTGTGACTTGACAAACATTTGACTGTAACAACATTCATGATCAGTGGATCACCTATCAGGCTAACCACAATTATTAATTACTTGATCAATCAGAACCTCTCCATCATGCAGCAGTCTGGTGGTAAACGTGAAAAAAAAATCCCTTCTGTGTAATTGAGGTTTAAAAATGGAGCTGCAGACGTACTGTTGTGGATATATAAATGTTGCTTCTTATAATGTGGTTATATTTTTTTACGGGATGAATTCATAAGCCAGCAGAAGGGCTCAGTCAAAGCATCAAAGGCTACATGGGGGCGGGTCATATGACTAACACCAGGTTCAGGGAAAAAAAAAACTTTAACGTTTCTCTAGACACACTTAATACCATGAGCTGTAAGTACTCTGGTGAGTGTGTTATTAATTGTTAGAAAAGAGTTCATCCAGAGTATACTTAGACACTGGCGATGGTGTGCACCTGGCCCAAATTATGGTAACTTGGTTGAAAGAGTGATGAGCAAGGTGAGCCTTGCTCATCACAGTATTACCCCTGGATCATCCCAAAGTGTGATGATGCTGTACTACAGCCCAGAGAATATTCTCAAAGTTTGCAACTGGCCAGGCAAGGACTCACTACCAGGGCTCAAGAGCAGCTGGGGGAGAGATGAGACTCTTACTCTTGCTTGTTAAAAATCAATTTATTAATTGGGTAATTATATTATTTACTCATCTAGTCATTATTGTATGTGTCGGCTCGAACAGTTATTATTTACCACTATCCAAATAACTTACATATATTAGATATATTTTTGTTGAAAATTACAGTTGATATCACAGGTGTTGGTTAAAATACTAAACTAATATTAAATAACTTTACAGGTATTAGCATTCTCATACTCCAACAGCACATCAAATCCTAGGATTTAAAAAAAAAACTTGCCTCCTCTTTAGAAACCCAGAGAAGAATTTTGATAGGCTTAAATGTGGAACGTTTGAAAAAAGCTTAGTAATGTTGCACTGTCCAGTTGTTGATCTTGGTTTGAATATTCTTTTGTTGAAATACGAATGTATATACACAACCCGTTCATAGAGGGATGATACTTATGACGACGTTTCGGTTCTAATTGGACCATTAACTTATACGTATATCAACGCAATATCTGATGGAAGTGTTTGTCTGCAGCTCATCCTCTGTTTCGTCCGTTTTCTTACGTCAGTCATCGTTTCCTAGGTATACTTTTTTATATTAGATATAAGCATGATGTATAAACACACAAAAACGTATATTAAGCAACGAAACAGCATCTTAAAAATGTCAGGTTACATCCAACACTTTTTTTTCCTCGTGGTGTGAGGTCAGTATGATGTCTGATACCTTCTGCATAGTTTCTCTCGCCTTTCTCTATTTTCACAAAAATAATTTACTGTAGTATATTGGCAATTTCCAGCAGCAAGAGTTGAAGACTAAAACACATTCACTTTAAAGATATTTCGTTTTGTTAGAAAACAAACTGACACGGAGGAATGTATGGCTGCTGCCGTGACCAACATGATATTTGTCAAGGTTAGTGCAAGAGTTGTATTGACCTTGTGCCCTCGACACGCTGGATCGTCGATCGTTACTCTGCATTAGCTGCCTTCAAGACGGATGCTTTGATGCTGGCGAAGAGTATTTGATTTGAGGTATCACTCTCTCTAGCCAGAATTCTTAACCTTTCTTCTGTCTTTCACTCTCCCTGAGTTTGATGTTACCAGTCATTACTGCTGCATTGCCTCAGTCAGCTTGATGTCACCAGTTATTATTGCTGCATTGCCTCAGTCAGCTTGATGTCACCAGTTATTATTGCTGCATTGCCTCAGTCAGCTTGATGTAACCAGTCATCACTGCTGCACTGCCTCAGGCAGCTTGATGTAACCAGTCATCACTGCTGCACTGCCTCAGTCAGCTTGATGTAACCAGTCATCACTGCTGCACTGCCTCAGTCAGCTTGATGTAACCAGTCATCACTGCTGCACTGCCTCAGTCAGCTTGATGTAACCAGTCATCACTGCTGCACTGCCTCAGGCAGCTTGATGTAACCAGTCATCACTGCTGCACTGTTTCAGTCAGCTTGATGTAACCAGTCATCACTGCTGCACTGTTTCAGTCATCTTGATGTAACCAGTCATCACTGCTGCACTGTTTCAGTCAGCTTGATGTAACCAGTCATCACTGCTGCACTGTTTCAGTCAGCTTGATGTAACCAGTCATCACTGCTGCACTGCCTCAGTCATCTTGATGTAACCAGTCATCACTGCTGCACTGCCTCAGTCAGCTTGATGTAACCAGTCATCACTGCTGCACTGTTTCAGGCAGCTTGATGTAACCAGTCATCACTGCTGCACTGTTTCAGTCAGCTTGATGTAACCAGTCATCACTGCTGCACTGCCTCAGTCATCTTGATGTAACCAGTCATCACTGCTGCACTGCCTCAGTCAGCTTGATGTAACCAGTCATCACTGCTGCACTGTTTCAGGCAGCTTGATGTAACCAGTCATCACTGCTGCACTGCCTCAGTCAGCTTGATGTAACCAGTCATCACTGCTGCACTACCTCAGTCAGCTTGATGTAACCAGTCATCACTGCTGCACTGCCTCAGCTTGATGTAACCAGTCATCACTGCTGCACTACCTCAGTCAGCTTGATGTAACCAGTCATCACTGCTGCACTGCCTCAGCTTGATGTAATCAGTCATCACTGCTGCACTACCTCAGTCAGCTTGATGTAACCAGTCATCACTGCTGCACTGCCTCAGGCAGCTTGATGTAACCAGTCATCACTGCTGCACTGCCTCAGTCAGTGTATTTCTTCCAGATGTTGAATGACAACGCTACTCGTGACTGGGAAATATTACTTCACTTTGGCATTGATATATTTACCTCTCCAGCCATGGAGTTTCTTTTTACCTTCTGGGGGTAAATTTATCCCTGGCTGGAAAACTGTCTGTATAGGTTTAATGTTACTATATAAATATAATAATATTAATCTAAATTGGCTGAAAGTTCAGTTTCACTTCGAGCTGCTTTAAAGTTTTACACTTGGATACTTCCACCATCACACTTCCTGGTGAATAATTTCAATCACCTTGATTATTATAGGAGAGGAGTGCAGCGTATAATTCACCAAGCCTTAACGAGCACGTAATTCACAATTATGTTATTTCAGATGCCAACAACAATATAAATATGGCAAGGGAAGGGTAGACATTTGAGAGGTAGGGATATCAATTTAGCAATGTTCCATATATTACGTTTCAACACGGGATTAATGCAGAATATATATATATATATATATATATATATATATATATATATATATATATATATATATATATATATATATATATATATATATATATGTCAGCATAGTTGCTGATCCCTGTGTTATATAGCATAGCATATTAGTATCATCCATGTGCTTTAGATAGGAGATCCCTTGTAGGCTTGTGACTTTGTGTGACGTCACGGGATGCGCATGTGTAGGCTCGTACCTCTGGCCCCCTCTCACTCGGCGGCAGACCATCCAGACTAGAACACGGCAAGGCTGGGCTCCATTCATCATCACAGTCTGACAATATATATGTTACCATCCAACAAGTGTGTCTACCTTCAACCCTCGATATCTCCATTTAAGAACCCCTTACGAAAAATGGTGGCATCGGAGGGCCTGTAATTCTGACGATTACAACGATTTCTGGAGATAAATTTCGACCAGCAAGACGGCCATTTCGTGTCACCAGTAGGCCTACCGTGGTTGACGCCAGCCAGCTACCTCAAGCCAGTTCTCCCGTCCAAGCTCCTGCCAGCTTCTACATTATTCACTGGTCAATCTCTTTGTATTAGTGTATCTGCTTATTTGCATCACTCCCGAGGGGTTGACCCGAGTTTGCAAAATAAGCCAGCTTCCAGTCTGTGGTGAGGAAGCCCAGTCGAGCCTAGTCTACTTCATCCAATTCCTTGCCTGCCAAGCCAGCTTCCACCTCTGTTGTGCTCATCGTGTGAAGTTGTCAAGCCATTCTGTGTGAAGGGTTAAGATAAGCCAGCTAGCAACTAACCCAGGTGTCTTACCCCAGTACTCGAGCAAGCCACGTGAGTAGTCTTCATCGCTTGTGATTCAAGCTCCAAGCATTCTGAGTGCTCTTTTTCATCCTTGTGGTGTTGTGGTAATTCGTGGGTTTGTTTTTAAGCCAGTCGGCTTAGAATTATCTTCGCGGCAGTGTGGCTGTTCTCAGTGAGGCTTATGCCGTTCAACCCATACACCCAGCCACCCACGACCACGTGTGTCGCACCATTGCCGGTCTTAGCCCTGTTAACCCACAAACCCAACTACACTCAGCCATTACCAACTCACCTACTTCTTCAGTGTTTTGGTGAACTACTAAGGGTTGTAGCACCATATTTTAAGGACCACATAGGGGGTCAAGAGCTAGAGTGTGTTTTGTGCCATCGTTAAAAGCCTCCTGTGTGTGTCTATCGCCGATGTAAGCGCAATTCTACGATCACCTGTGCAGAGGACAGCAGCAAGACCACATAAACAATCCTCTACTCTCCACTACCATCAACCTCATTCTTCACCAAGTCGTTACAGCGATAATATTTTTTTTCGTAGAGACATTTGCGAGTGTTGAGACATTTCTTTTGTGTTTCAGTGATTTTTCTCTTAGTGACATTCAGTGACTCTTGATCAGACTCAGTGTTTATCATGTACTGATTGCATTAATTTCTTTTAATCTCCTTTATTCAGTGTTAATTTTCGTGCATTATCTTATGTCTGTTGTGGTGTGTGTCTTTTTATACACTTGAAGTAAGTACCTTAGTGTTTTTCCTTTGTTGTGTGTGCAACATATGAGCAGTATAGAACTTGTGTTTACACTTCAGAATCACCTTGTGTTCTCAGTATTCCAGTGAAGTATTTCAGTAAATTTTTCACCTCATATTCTGCATCACAACTCAGTGTTGTCTGTTATAATTTTTTTTCTTCCCAGTATTTGTGTATTTTTGTTTTGTTCCCTGTGTGTTGAACATTCTTGTGTTCATATTCTTTCATTTAGCCAGTGTCTAATTTGTCTTATTTCCACAGACAATAGTGCCATTATTTTGTGCAAGCAAGAAATCATTTTTACAAAATTTTTCACACATCAAGTTTCATTGCAAGAAAATTCTAGTATTGTGTTTGTTGATGTGTTGTGTTCTGCATCACTGTAAGTGTTCAAACTTTTTTTGTTATGTGTTTTAGCACCTATTATTTTTCATGTTTCATTGAACAAATTCACTCTTAGTGCAATTTTTAAGTTCTTCTTTTAGAGTAAATTGTTCTTTTGCTTGTTAATTGTTGTTTAAGTTGTAGTTACGAGTTAAAGTGTTCATTCCTTGATATATTTCTTTTCTTGTGTGTGTAATAATTTTTATTATTGCACATTGACTCATTTTGCAATAATTCTTGTGCAAATATTGTGTTGCCACTAAAGTTTTTCTTGCAGAGATTCTAAGCAGTGTTTTTTTTTGATTAGCAATTATTTGCAATATTGCTACAGTTTATTTCAGTGCAGTTTTATATGCCCTGTTCTGTGCATAATATTTTATTCTGTCTGTGTCATTTTATTTTATTTCAGTGAATTGTGCCTCTGTTTTATTTTTTTTGCACAAGATTTATTGAGTCCATTTTAATATTTTTTTTTGATTGATTTATCATTTTATTGTGTATTTCCCTGTTGCATTGAAAGTAAAGACAACTCACTGTGCCATTCATTCAATTTAAAGTAAAAGTTGAGCAAATTAGATTTGAGTAAAGTACAAGTTCTCTTGATTTTCAAAGTGTTGTTCATTTCAGTTGAATATTTTTCTTCTGTGAGTTCTTTGCTTACTGTGTGACCTGTCAATTTTTAATTACTTATGCAGAATAGTTAAGCATTTTCTTCCATTTAAGCTTACTGTGTCATTCTCTCTATTTTTTTTGACTTATGCCCTTCAGTAATTTCACTGAGATGTCCCAGTCACTTTTGAATGTTCACTTAGTGTATCATGCCAGTCAAAGTCAATATGAATCAGTCCACAGTACCAACATTCCCTTACTGACTGAAAGACAATACCTAGCCCTTGAGCAATGTGTTTGTTCTCACAGCTTGTATCTGAGATTTGTTAAAGTGCTGCGAAATGTGAAGTTCAGATTAAGTTCCTATAGATCCGTGAATTACTTATTAATGTAGCCGAGCAGTCAGGCACTAGTAATACTGTCACTCCTGTCTGGACTCCAGCCACAATATCGTGCACGCAGGATAGTGCTGAGACTACTATCCTTGCGATGGTGACTTGTTCAAGTACTCGTTCGTTCCCAGGGGACGCTTTGAGAAGAACTTTACTTGCAACGAGTTATGCCATCTCTTGCTGATGCCACAAGCCGTTGCAGAAAGACGTTTCTGTGGCTAGTGTGCTCACTTGAGTGTTGTTGTTGTCCCTTGTGTTTCAGATTGTGATCCCATCCTAGTTGACAGTAATCAGTGCATTGTAAGAAGTTATTTCTCAAGTAACTTTCACATGTTAACGTTTGTAAGTGTAGTTTCTTTATAGCTGATACCTCGTGTCACTGTGTGCGACTCAGATTGAATATCAGCATTGTTGACCGTATTCATTTCCTTTCCCTTTGCTTGCAGTTTGAGATAGTAGATTCGTTGAAGATTGAGACACATCTTGTCGGTATTGTATACCTGTCTTGCACAACATAAAATATCTAATGTTTTTGTGTGAAGGAAGTTTTAAGTGGTAGGGGACTGAGTATCCATCGTGAGTATGTGAGAGTGAAAGATGGAAGTGGATAAGTAGATTTGATGTGCTGTTGGAGTGTGTGGAAGGTGATTCTCAGAAACCGGTTAGCTGGGCTTGAGGATCAAGGTTCCACCAGTTCATGCAGTGAATAACCCAAATGGGTTTGGTGCTTTACTTAAATATAACACTTATATGCTAAAAAAAAGCTATCAATGTGTTGTAAAGCACCGGATCACCACTGCACTTAAAGCACTCGCCGGATCACCACTGCACTTAAAGCACTCGCCGGATCACCACTGCACTTAAAGCACTCGCCGGATCACCACTGCACTTAAAGCACTCGCCGGATCACCACTGCACTTAAAGCACTCGCCGGATCACCACTGCACTTAAAGCACTCGCCGGATCACCACTGCACTTAAAGCACTCACCGGATCACCACTGCACTTAAAGCACTCGCCGGATCACCACTGCACTTAAAGCACTCGCCGGATCACCACTGCACTTAAAGCACTCGCCGGATCACCACTGCACTTAAAGCACTCTCCGGATCACCACTGCACTTAAAGCACTCGCCGGATCACCACTGCACTTAAAGCACTCACCGGATCACCACTGCACTTAAAGCACTCACTGGATCACCACTGCACTTAAAGCACTCACCGGATCACCACTGCACTTAAAGCACTCGCCGGATCACCACTGCACTTAAAGCACTCACCGGATCACCACTGCACTTAAAGCACTCACCGGATCACCATTGCACTTAAAGCACTTGCCGGATCACCACTGCACTTAAAGCACTCACCGGATCACCACTGCACTTAAAGCACTCACCGGATCACCACTGCACTTAAAGCACTCACCGGATCACCACTGCACTTAAAGCACTCGCCGGATCACCACTGCACTTAAAGCACTCACCGGATCACCACTGCACTTAAAGCACTCACCGGATCACCACTGCACTTAAAGCACTTGCCGGATCACCACTGCACTTAAAGCACTCGCCGGATCACCACTGCACTTAAAGCACTCGCCGGATCACCACTGCACTTAAATCACTCTCCGGATCACCACTGCACTTAAAGCACTCACCGGATCACCACTGCATTTAAAGCACTCACCGGATCACCATTGCACTTAAAGCACTCACCGGATCACCACTGCACTTAAAGCACTCGCCGGATCACCACTGCACTTAAAGCACTCACCGCATCACCACTGCACTTAAAACACTCACCGGATCACCACTGCACTTAAATCACTCTCCGGATCACCACTGCACTTAAAGCACTCACCGGATCACCACTGCATTTAAAGCACTCACCGGATCACCACTGCACTTAAATCACTCTCCGGATCACCACTGCACTTAAAGCACTCACCGGATCACCACTGCATTTAAAGCACTCACCGGATCACCACTGCACTTAAAGCACTCGCCGGATCACCACTGCACTTAAAGCACTCGCCGGATCACCACTGCACTTAAAGCACTCACTCCCTTTACACTCTACTTATTTTTGTGGCACTAAACACTACCATCTCACTTATAATATTAATGCTTATATAATTAGTTGATATAATTGAAATCATAGGTTATAATGGAGTAATTATATTATTGGTTTTTCACGGTAAATGCGTCTACTTTCCTACGTAAACTGGTTCCTGTCGATATTTAATGTTGTGGTGTATCATGCTAGGTTCCTCTCAAGCCCGGGCTCTTGATCCAAGGATTCGAGACTGTCTTCTCTTGGTTCGAGCCTAACTGCTTCCCATTCCGCAGAGGCTGTGCGGCTCCCTACACATTTAGTGTTTCTCATAATAATAATAATAATAATAATAATAATAATAATAATAATAATAATTAAAATTATAATAATGGAAATAATAAGTAATAATAATGAAAACATCAATAATAATAATAATGCAAATAATAATAATAATAATAATAATAATTTAGGAGCTTGCAACTTTTAACGTCATTATAGGCTCGTATTTATTTATAACCTAAGCATTCATAAAAAAAAATTTGTAAACAAAATACACTTAAATTTTTTCTAATTATTCATATGTAAAAAAAATCTTTCAGTGAAAATTATTTGCGTAACATTCTCTTATTAATTAGTATTTTTATAACGAATAAAAAAAAGCCAATAATTATACGTATAAGAAGATAAAGAATCATAACATAAGGATACCCGGAGGGGGCTTCGGGGGGGTCAACGCCCCGGTGTTTTATCAATTTGTTTTGTTAAGAAAGAATAAATACCGTTGCTGGAACAATTGCTTTTCTAGCCCCTCAAAAATACCGTTGCTGGAACAATTGCTTTTCTAGCCCCTCAAAAATACCGTTGCTGGAACAATTGCTTTTCTAGCCCCTCAAAAATACCGTTGCTGGAACAATTGCCTAGCCCCCCCGTTGCTGGAACAATTGCTTTTCTAGCCCCTCAAAAATACCGTTGCTGGAACAATTGCTTTTCTAGCCCCTCAAAAATACCGTTGCTGGAACAATTGCTTTTCTAGCCCCTCAAAAATACCGTTGCTGGAACAATTGCTTTTCTAGCCCCCCCCCCCAAATACCGTTGTTGGTACAATTACCTTTCTAGCCCCCCAAAAAATACCGTTGCTGGAACAATTGCTTTTCTAGCCCAGAAAAAATACCGTGGCAGTTAAGAGCGATACCTAATGACGACGTATCGGTCAAACCTGGACCATCGTGACTTGACAATGGTCCGGGATGGACAGACATGTCGTCTTAAATATTCCTCTCCTAAATGCGGAATTTTGGTAAAGCTGCCTTATCCACTTTACATACATTCTAAAGAGTATCTCCTTCGTGTTTATATACCGAGAGCAGCAATGTATATACTAGAAACGTTGGTAAAATAACGTTCGTTGTGAGGCTGTGTTACTGTACGCTGTCCAGCAAGAAATCCTTGCTCGTTCAGATTTGAACTCTTCGTTTGTGGTAATATATTTGCTTGTAAATACACGGTTCTACAGTACACAAATAACCCGCACATAGAAGAGAGGAGCTTACGACGACGTTTCGGTCCGAATTGGACGAACGAACGAACAAGTGCATGTAAGATCCCAGTGGAAAGACTTGGACCATTTACCATGGGTATATATAGGCAGGAGGTGGTAATAAATAGTAGTAGTAGTAGCAGTGGTAATAGTAGTGGTGGTGGTGGTGGTAGTAGTGGTGGTAGTAGTAGTGATAGTAGTAGTGGTGGTGGTGGTGGTAGTAGTAGTAGTGGTGGTAGTAGTAGTGGTAGTAGTAGTGATAGTAGTAGTGGTGGTGGTGGTGGTGGTAGTAGTGGTGGTAGTAGTAGTGATAGTGGTGGTGGTGGTGGTAGTAGTAGTGGTAGTAGTAGTGATAGTAGTGGTGGTGGTAGTAGTAGCAATAGTAGTAGTGGTGGTGGTGGTAGTAGTAGTGATAGTAGTAGTGGTGGTGGTGGTAGTAGTAGTGGTAGTAGTAGTGGTGGTAGTAGTAATAGTAGTGGTGGTGGTGGTAGTAGTGGTGGTAGTAGTGGTAGTGGTGGTGGTAGTGGTGGTGGTGGTAGTAGTAGTAGTGGTAGTGGTGGTGGTAGTAGTAGTAATAGTAGTAGTGAAGGTAGTAAGGAGACAGTCACATACTAAGAGGAGCACCGCAAACTTGTTTAACGACAACCGTTCCAATTAAGCTTTAAGCTGAACTTAAGATTACTGAAATACGATTAAAAAAAAAAACTGTAAAAGTTGAAAAAGCAAAACCTGATGCTGAGTTTCGCTCGTAGGAAAATGTTGATAAGTTGTGAAGTATAAGGACACAGATACAACTAATGTGACATTTTATGGTGGCAACGTTTCGCTCTCCATGAACTTTGTCAAACCATTAACGACTAAGTTCGGTCCAAATCAAACCGAAACGTCGTCGTAAGCTCCTTTCTCCTATGTGTGGGTTACTTGTATATTAACGGCTTGACAAAGCTCCTGGAGAGCGAAACGTTGTCACACTAAAATGTCGCATTAGTTGCACCTGTGACCTTTCACATAACATCCAGTCGGTAATTTCAACAAAATAAGTTGTGTAAGTCACCCAGAGTAGTTGGTATTATATATGATATACAACATGACTCACGAAATCGTAATGACACGATTGCAAACAAACCATACCACGGGTGGGGTTAGAACCCGCGATCAGAGAGTCGGTCTGGAGTTTTGTGACTCTCTGATCGCGGGTTCTAACCCCACCCGTGGTATATGATATACAATACCGACAAATTGATAAGACACATGTGTAACACTTGGGTGTTTTTATTGCTGCACATGTGTCGTACTGCTGCACATGTGTCGTATTGTTGCACATGTGTCGTATTGTTGCACATGTGTCGTATTCAACAAGGGAGATGATAACTGTACGAGACATACAGCTTTGAGATGATTAGTTTCTGAACGGACATCAGGAATCTGTGGGTGACAAGTCTGACTTTGCATAGTGTCTAGTTGAATCCTAAGTTTGACCTTGCACAGTGTCTAGTTGAATCCTAAGTTTGACCTTGCATAGTGTCTAGTTGAATTCTAAGTTTGACCTTACATAGTGGCTAGTTGAATCCTAAGTTTGACCTTGCACAGTGTCCAGTTGAATCCTAAGTTTGACCTTGCATAGTGTCTAGTCGAATCCTAAGTTTGACCTTGCATAGTGTCTAGTTGAATCCTAAGTTTGACCTTGCACAGTGTCTAGTTGAATTCTAAGTTTGACCTTACATAGTGGCTAGTTGAATCCTAAGTTTGACCTTGCATAGTGTCTAGTTGAATCCTAAGTTTGACCTTACATAGTGTCTAGTTGAATCCTAAGTTTGGCCTTGCATAGTGTCTAGTTGAATCCTAAGTTTGACCTTGCATAGTGTCTAGTTGAATCCTAAGTTTGGCCTTGCATAGTGTCTAGTTGAATCCTAAGTTTGACCTTACGTAGTGTCTAGTTGAATCTTAAGTTTGCTAAGTGTAACTGGTGTTTAAATGAGGTTATTGTGGTGGTGTTTACAGCTTCAGATCGTAGCTTTCTTACCTGGTATTTCACTGTCATGAATAGGTAGTAAACAATCAGTAGGAGCAACAAGACAACAAGCGGGTGTAAACAGTAGGAACAACAGGACAACAAGCGTTTGTAGAGACACGTAATGTAGACAATCCTTGGTTTTAGACAATGTTTCTCTCAGAACTGAGCTTTATCTTGAGCGAAATGTGTAAAATGAAAGCTTGTTCTGCACTGTCTCGGAGCTGCCGTCCTCTGGAAGTTACTTTGGATAAAAAAAAAATCCACTGGTAATGATCAAAATAATGAGAAGTGGAGTTAAGCTTAACTATTTCGCCTGTACATAAAAACTTTATAAAACTGCATTAAACAAAGACAGAAATAATGCTTTAATGCTCTTAACAAAAGTTTTAACTATAAAAACCTCCGTTTGTGTCGTGTAAGATTAAGTACAGTTAGTGCTCCGGATAAACAAAACCCCAAATATCTTGCGTTTCTGCTTTCAGCTGGATATGTAATGTTATTGTTTCAAGAAGGATCAGTCTTCAAAGTTTTGAAATTATCTCGAGATATTTACATGTTTATGGTTCAATGATTCACACGAAATGGAGTCTTTAGCAACGATATATGTTCTTTAACTATTCTGATTTCTTTCGTTACACAAAGTTTGGGTTTTCTTGAGAATGTTGAAAATAATTTGGCTATGACGGTAGGTGAACGAAAGTAATAATAGAATATTAGTATAATAATATAATAATAATATTTATTCCTACAAGTACATGTACAAGGTATACAGGCCTAGCTGACATCAATGACATACAGAGCATTTCGGGCAAATTAGGCCAATTTTGTCCCAGGATGCGACCCAAACCAGTCTACTAACATCCAGGTACCCATTTTACTAATGGGTAAACATTAAACAGCAGGTGACTTGTGGAAATACGTCCTAATGTTTTCCAGCCGAGAGCATACGAAAAATATCTACATACACTTGTTTTCATGTAAAGTTATATATACAAGGCTTGAGAATCAACGTTGGATCTTTTTCGTCTACCGTAAAAAATAAACTTGAAATACTTTTCCATTATACAGACTTAAAAAAATGACCTTTTAACACTCTGTCAAATGAAAATTGGTTGCATCAAATTGTAACAAGAATTTTTCAGTAAAGTGATACTTGTGTGTGTGTGTATATATATATATATATATATATATATATATATATATATATATATATATATATAAATGGTGTGAGGACGATCTGTGTACATGAAAAGGGACTCTGGATTTATATTTTAATTAGATTATGTTTTTTGTCAACATATTTAAAAAATATAATTGATTAAATTAGTGTAAATTATATGTGATTACAAAATAGCTTTGAAAGGTGCAGTGGCGTAACATTGCAGTCGGTACATCTAGTTTTCCTGTGATACACTAATGGGAGTAAATGTGACATTATATATTGCAAGACATTAAATATAACGCATATAATATATACTACTAACATAATGCGTTGTATTTTGTTGCACTAAATGTAACGTGTAATATAATGGATAAATAAAGGGTGACAGACACTTGTTAGTGTTTAATGATAACACTGAGACAGAAACACAGATCAGTTGGTATGTATATTTCACGTCCCTTTTGGGATCCTCTTCATTTCTGCTGAAGAGGATCCCAGAAGGGGGGTCGAAATATACAGACCAATTAATCTCAAGAGATTCTGTCTCCATGTTGGAAACAGTATATGAGGACCAGCCTTCTTGCCTGTGCTCCAGAATCTTGACGACTACGATGCTCTTCACACCAACTCCAAGGTTGAGGGACTGATTACCTCATCTTCTGCATATAGTTCTTCTTGACTTCCGTTCATGTCCTTGAATTTGTATTGATAAAGCCACTGGATGGCGAAACGTCTACAGTAAAGATACCCAGATGTTGCACATGTGTCTAATTTTCATCATTATTGAGCATCCATATCCTGGGATGGATAACTTACATCTATGACAATCAACACATTGTCGACCCAACAAAGTTTCTGAAGGACAATGTGAGGTAATTCACAGTTTGAGACACACAGCAGTACATAACTTTTTAATTTTTACCTGTGATGTTACATCATATTGCTTAGTGCTTATCCTCACTTTTGTTTTCTCGGAAGCAAATATATCCTGCCACCTGCTATCCTGGCTGGATATAGCTGTGAGTTGGTTGGTTAATGATAAACCTGTGGGTAGTAAGCATGTTGTCTCTTGGATAATAAGAGGCTGTGTAGATAAACACATATAAACAGTTAAAGACATTTATTGAACTCTTCTTATGTGGATAAGTAGACACAAACGCAGTGCAATGCGATCCTTTATTGACTACGTTTCGCCCACACAGTGAGCTTTATCAGGTCACAAACAGATCAGATCTGTTTGTGACTTGATAAAGTCTACTGTGTGGGCATAACATAATCAATAAACGATCACATTATACTGCATTTGTCTACTTTTCCATAGCGTCGGTATTTTATACCATATATCTCCACTCTTTTTAAGTCAAACTATGCATCTGTGTATTTATCTACATACTCTTAGGGAACAAAATGGCAGAATACTGTGACTGGAACAATACATAACCGAACATAGATGAAAGAAGCTTATGACGATGTTTCGGTCCGACATGGACCATTTGCAAGTCACACTATGACTTGTAAATGAACTAAATCGGACCGAAACGTTGTCATGAGCGCTCTCTCCTATGTGCTGGTTCTTTTCGTATACATTCTGTCAGTGTTTACATACCTTCCCGGTTAATGATTGGTTAATCTAGAACCTAGACACAATACCTTGTAACATGCTGGCAGCGTAAGAAAGATTTCTTGAGTCTCTCCTATTAAGATATAAGCTTTGAGGCCCAGCTTGAATGACTTCTTAAAGGAGGTATAGAATTAACCCAGAAATTCCAAGTGGTTGTAGATTTTTATAAGGTCTTAGTGCCATACCCGGGCAAAGGTGCCAGGAAGTTGAATACAACAGCCCAACATACCTTGCAGTCTGAACATTAAAATGGTACTATGGAACAATGCTCTTCTCCAGACTGAGGGACTGACCACCTCAAAACTTTAAGGGTGATGGACTGATTACATCGTCTTCAAGTATCTTCTGCTTCTATCAACTTTTCTGTACTTGACTGAAGAAGCCTACTGTGTAGGCGAAACGTTTCATAATAAAGATACCTAACTGTTGCATATGTGTCTTACCTAACAACATACCTTGCAGTCATCCGTTAGTTAGTGCCATATTTTTGAGTTTAAAAAAAAAACAAAAGATCTCGGCTGCACATGACTATTTTTAAACTATTGTCAGTCACACAGTAATAATAGTAAAAAGCATCTTGTCATTTTTATTAACTCCGTTTTCTCGGTTTTACTTTTATAGTGAGTGGCATTAGTGACACTTCAGATGTTGCAATTATTTCGTGGCTTACTGATCTTGAATATAAAGTGGTTGTGTGTTTGAGGTGATGGCAGCTGGTCTGCACAAGCAGGCAGTAATCCTGGGCTGACCTTTAAGCTTCAGTGTTTTGTCTGTCTGCAGTGATTTAAGGAAATAGATGTCTTACTTTTTTTTTTGTCTCCTGCGATAACTTACAGGTCTTGCAGTTAGACATGGAGGTTCTCTGAATCTGGCCTTTCAAGGTGCTACCCTGGTAATACTGAAAGGGTCTAAATTCAGGGAACTGGATCTGCCCCTCCTTTGACCAAATTTGACTGCCTCTCATTCTGTAGGGGGCGAATGGCCCCTACGAAGTTAGTGCTCTCCTATAAATATTATAACCTCTGGATCTGGGACTGCTATCCTAGCAAATTCAACCACCAGTAGGCTAGGCACTGATTTACAGTTGAAATTTCAGCTATGGATGAACATCCATGTCGGATATTGGCTAGAAACCCTACACTTTTAAAACCAATTTGTCCGTCCCTCCTGATATCCAGGTATCTCTCAGCGCTAGACTACTCCATCCCACGTCATGTCTCTAAAAATTCCTGTTGTGGCTACATCTGTACATCCTGCATGCCTTGCATTTTGAAGAAAAAGCTACTAAACAGCCTTGATAATCAAAGTAAGACCAGTCTGAAGGCTTGGCTAATACTACCCGTGAGTGACATACCTGTGCTGGGGAAGCTAGCACGTGTATTGGTCAGAGTAATTGCTCTCTGGTGTTTAATGGTGGTAAGTATTGTGTGAAGTTTTCATTCTCTCACAGTGAGTCTGTTCTTCATCTCCAGCTGTTGGGATGATTTCTGTTGAGAAAAGCCTTATGGGACAAACGGTCTGCAAGTTTCTCTCTCTCTCTCTCTCTCGCTTGCTCTCTCGCTCTCTCGCTCTCAACCCGTGGAATATGGAAATACATAACATATCTGAGTCGAGGCAAGGTTGTATATTTCCACGTTTTACCTTGTGCGTTCATCTCGTATATTGCATTGCATCTGGATGAAAAAGGTGAGACAGCATCCCAGTTTCTGCTGGGTATATGTATCAGAGTTGGCGAGCGTGGCCTTCCTACCTCCCTTTCTTCCTTCCTTCCTTCCCTCCTTCCTTCAATTTCTAGACTAGTCAGGCAAAGCATCGGCAAGCGTTTGCCTTCAGTGTTTGCTTTATAGCATTACGTTCAGTTTCTTTACTCTCTCCTCAAAGTTCATTTCACTCAGCTAAAAGACGAGTATTGTTGAAAACCTTCTCGACTTTCTGAATCTGCTTGACCAGGTATGGACTCCATGCTGGTGTTTCATCGTCCGTCATACGAAGATGAAACAACAGCTTGGAAGACAATTAAACAACAGCTTGACTGTAAAAAAGGGTCTTATCATAGATTAGATCTTTCTTAAAGTCAAGGAATGGCAAGTCCGACCTGTGACGTACCCCGTCAGGAAAACGATTGAAATTTGCTGCTGTTCCAATAAATGTCAATTTTTTTCTTTTTCAATAAGACGCGAGGTCTAATTATGGACCGTCCCACGGGGGCGTTGACCCCCGGTACACCCTCCAGTTTGGAGTATGCTGGTAGCAGCGGCGACAAAGCAGATAAGGCT